>NW_026517437.1:0-112862 GCF_026319265.1 Colletotrichum chrysophilum | reverse complement strand
CCGCAGTACGCCGCCTAACCCGGCCTGCTTCACCGCTGTTAGGTGCCTACCCTTGTAAAGTCCTTTCTTCCTTCTTCAGCTTAGAATAGTCAATCGACGGCACCTCTACGCTGAACAAGCCTAGGGGCCAGCCCCTTACAGTAAGCTATAGTAGACGGCGTATGCCCGCAACAACCTACCACCAACGGCCGCCACTTCTCTGAACACAGTCTTGCTGTCCAATAATACTGGGCCCCAGCCGTCGGCCAGATACTGTCCACAACGGGCTGTAAGCCAATGTTTCGAAGCCACAGCCTAAGGCCGGCAGGGCAGTGCAACTGCCTGTTCCAAGACATCTTACCTCGCCAACTCTGCCAAGGATGCAGCAACACATGTAAAGCCAACCGCTGCGAGCAAATAGCCCCAGATGACGGTTGGGGCGCCTCCCAGACTAAATCCCTGCAGTATGACCGATCCTATGCCCTCCCACTTGGAAAGCAAGCTTGTCAGCACCAATCGAACGAAACTCAGCGCCTCTCCAATTTCTTTTGTAGCTTTCGTCAACTTACAGTCCCGGCAATGCAAACTCCCATGGCAACAGCTGACCAAAGATTAAACCGTTGCTGAAATTGTTGCGGCTGTCTGAGGTTGGAAGATGGATCCATGATTGCGGTGCCCTCAACAGAGTCGCGGGGACGGTGTTCTGCCGCAGGGTCTTCGATGATTTCGCTCTTGTTTCGTAAATCCATTAGTGGGCAGTTCTACAAGTAACGATCGGGCTGGAAAAGCTGTTGAATTCAATACTTCCTTGCGTGCTTAGCAGAACCCAAAATGGAGGAAGGACAACAATTTTTGATTTTATCTAGCTAGGCTTGCTTTACTTAAGAGGCCATTCGTTTGAAATCTCTTATCTCGTCCAGTTCGCTCGTGCATCCTCGCCATTCTTTGCCCCGATATCATTTGCCCCGGGACGCTTATCTCTACGTGTGATATGCTAGCTCACCAGGTTGGTGAGGTAGTATCATAGTGAACGAACTTGTGGCATTTCTAGCATTGTTTTGTGGCAAGCAGTGTTCGCGGGTATTGACCGAAAAAGTCCGAAGGCGTCTCTGGGGCAGTTGCTGTGATAATCAGCTGTCGCTGTTTTTGTCCGAACGAGCTCGGAGACCCCACGCCGAGGAGTCCGAGACTGCAATTTTCTAGATTCATTGCTGCCACCTTCCTACTCGGGTGAGATCAGCTCCTCTTTTCTCCGCTTCGTCAACAATGTGCGTTGAAACAAAGGAAATTCCTTTATCACGACCGGTTATGAGTTGTACAGCGTCGTGGGCTATGGTTCGAGAGCGAAGCGGCGCGATATTGGTGGCACACATGACACGACTGTGAGGCGCCTGAGAAGTTGTCTGGTAGTCGACTACTTTAGCCATGAACAAAAAGGCACCAAGGACAAGATACCCATCAGGCCAATTATAGCTCGAAGTCTATTTCAAAACCTTCCGTCCAGTCGTCTACTCCCGGTATTACCAGAGTCTTATCACTAAACACGGTGCTGTATCTGTCTTCAGGGGACTCTTCTATATCAATCATTGAGAAGTTGGCCTGTTTCGGGAATGATGGCATCTCTTCAGAAGAAGCATACTCTTGAAAGTCGACGCCACTGCATCTTGTACCACCTGATAGGGACATTGCATTTGCTGGGTCGGAAGATGCCGTCGTAAATGCAGGAGCCTTAAGAGGTGCTCGGCTCATACTGGTCTCAGTCAATGCCGCTGACAAAGGGCGTAGGCCGCCCATAGAAGTCTCGGTGTCTTGGTGAGGAGACCGCATGACCTTGCGATTCTCCGCCCTAGCAGCCTCCCACATGCGCAAAATAGTGTTCCACTGATGCCCACCTCGGTAATTCTCGCACGGCGTTTCCCATCTAGATGCCATGACCCGCTCTACCGCGCGCCATGCATTACCGGCACTGCTGCCGGCCCTCCGTTCGCGTAGTTCGTGAAGTACAAAGGCGAGAGCATGCCACTGGTTGTAAGACTTGAAAAACCATGCCCACTTTTCACTGCGACGGTCATGTTCAAGTCGGTAAGATGCTTCGATACATTCGAGAGAGCAAAGAAAAAGCTCGTTTCGCCTCGCGGTATTGAATCTCGCTGGGTTTTGCAACGGCTTGAACACATTGACCTTCAGTTCAAGAAGCATGCACCGCACATACAATGCCGAAACCTGTATTTGTTAGAGTCAATGTCGGAGCCAGATCATCGCGATAGCGTGAAGGGACAGGAGAGTAGAGAAAGAGAATAAGTTTTCACCCATTGCAATGGATCCGATAGTGACAGACACTTCAGATAACCTTGGTGGAGACGTTGATGACATTGTTCGAGCCATTCATCCTTCTCGGTATCCGTCATGTATTCTACTGATTTCTCGCCTCGGTCTCGAGGCCGTCGAGAGTCGAAGACATACCGCCAGAGACGTGTAATCTCAACATGCACCCTAAGAAATGTGCTGTCAGTGAAGCCAACTCTCTCCGGCGGTCTCTCTAGCAGATCGGGAGTAAGATCGCAATCATTTATGTTGATGGGCATCCCAGCATCGAAGCTGCTCATCTCGAGCCTGCGCATGCACATATGTGTCAGCATTTATACCCGTTACAACGAATGGCCAGTATGTTTGGAACTTACATGGATGGATCACAAGCGTAATCTTCCTGAGCCGGTGCGTCAATGTTGCACAGTTGCCATGCGAGCCTCCGCCGCATCTCGGCCTCGAAAAAGGGAAGATGGAGTGTGCAGCCATCACGATGGATCCCTACAGACTGGGACAGCCTGATAGTGAGTCCGGATAATTTCCAAGATAGCCTCGCATCATGACGGCGGAGGATGATCAGGAAAGCGCAGAGCGCCTCCAGGACTAGTCGATCATCTGTATCCATGAAGCCAGCCCTGACCAAACACTTCTCCACACCGAGCCTATATTTTGCGAGGAGATGGCTGCGTTCGATATCGAACAAAGATTGACAGTCCTCGTCGTCTATACTGGTAACAGCTCCGTAGTATATGCAGAACATGGCGAGTTCCATGTTTCGTGGTATGCCAAATGCCACTTCAGTTGATTCGTGGAACCATTGCTCCAAGGAGGGGAGATGAAACAAACTGACGACCGGGTGAACATTTTGCTTGTATAAAGACCACATCTTCCAACGATATGCTCCAGAGGTGGGGTGCAACGTGCAAATATCCACAGGTTGCGCGGTGCTGTTCCCGAAGATGGAATCGAAGTTGTGGGCCAAGACATGAGACTCGAGAGATTCAAAATCAGCATCGTACCCTGGGTCTTCAGCTGTATCGTGTTCGCCGCCGAGCTGGGATTCGTTAGTCTCTTGATCTCATAGCGTTGCTGCCGCCAGTTGCTGAACCAGGTTCATCCTACCTCAACTCCCAAAGACGCCCAAGATGAACCGCTGATATAACGACTTTTCCCCTCCTCCCTTATCAGTCTTCCTGTCTCTGGACTCGCCGCTACCTTTTGAGGCTTCTCATATCGATCCTGTTCCATAGACACAGGCGGCGGAGTGGCAGAGGGATTATTATCGGAAGCGGAAGCGGATTGCTGGGGTTCGTGGGGCGACTGCGGAGGGGCGGTTTGAAGGGCCTGTTGTATGCCTTCTTCTCCGATAAATGACCCAAGCCTCCTGACCACGTCTTCAAGCCTTTTCAATCTGTTGGTCAGCTCAGGATCGGGAGTGCCTTGTCGTCGACTTGCGCGGCCCATAGGATAGACGCATTCCACGCCGGCCTTGGAGCAGCCGTCGCAAGGCTTCTTCTTGTCACATTTGACCTTTCTCCGACCTAGATTGGCTCAGTGTGTCAGAAATATTTATGCTAGATCACTTGGAGGAAAATCCGACTCAAATAACGAAAATGGACTGACGGCAGAGTAAACATGACCGCACAGCGGTGGTCTGCGCAGATGCGCCTGAGCCGAGATCAGATTGTTGGGCGATTACGATGGTGTCTTCCATCTCCTCCGGGTCATGTTGCGGAGGGGGCATGTTCTTTTATTTAATCTTTCCAGAAGCAATATGTCAAGGTGAAATCTACTTGGTAAACACAGACACACAGGTTGCAAGGTGATTCATTCTGAAGGCACCTAGAAATTACGATTTATCTCGGTGTCGAGCCAATCGATCTAGGCCTATCACTAAGCACGACCAGGGGCGAACCGAGATAACTCAGGTTCCTTATCAATCTGCTTCCAGGGGTCTCGGGGCATCATAGCCGAGCGCTTCGAAAACCAGCTCTTTCATGCAAGTGTGTAGTTCGGAGCCCGAAGCCGTTGGGAGCCGGTTTGGCATACTTGGCATGGGCTGGTTCGGAGTTGTCACTTACACAATTGTCCGCTGAGTCCGTCTGCGGGGTGCGCGGCCACCATGGTCGTGGCGAGTGGACATTCTTCTGCCCAGCCAACAGATAAAAAGGGACATGTTCAATGACCAGAATGCTCGTAAACATCCTTCTGAGAGGCAACTTCGCGCTTGGACACAATTACATCAGATTCGTATCATGGATTCGACATTGGACGACATTCTCACCGCCCGAACCGCCAAGGATGCTGATGACGTGTTCGGTGTTTTCGCGACCATTGTCGACAAAAATGGTATGCCATGGCTAGAATGTTACGTCGGTGTGTGGATCTAATCAGTGAATATTACCAGGGGAGACTCTCTACAGCAAAGGCGCCGGTCGCGTCAAGTTCGACACCGATGAAGTCTCCGATGAGGATACCACATACTGGGCTTTCTCGTGGACAAAGCTATTGACCACAGTAGCTGCATTGCAAGTTGTTGAGCGAGGACAGATTGCCTTGGATGATGAGGTTGATTCGCTGCTGCCAGAGCTCAAGAACCCCGATATTCTCTCCGAGGGTGCAGAAGGTGATCTTGTTCTTACGCCGGCTGCGAACAAAATTACTCTCAGACATCTACTTACCCACCAAAGCGGAATCGTATACGATGGGAGAACCCCTCTGTTGATGAAGTGGCGACAGTCCAGAGGCGAGAGCGCACTCTCCTTCAGCGGAGACGTCATAAAGGCATTCTCCACTCCGCTGGTCTTCGAGCCGGGCGAGAGTTGGGCGTACGGTGGCGGCCTAGACTGGGCCGGCGTCATCATTGAGCGATTGAACCATATGAAGCTGGGAGAGTATATGCAAAAGAACATTTTTGATCCTCTGGGAATGCGACACACGACATTCCATCTGAATGCTCGTCCTGAGATCAAAGCAAAGCTGATGGATACGGCAATGAGAACCCCGGAAGGGAAGCTGGTTCCGACGGCTCCGTGGTATCCCGCAGACGCCGTGACCGATGCAGGCGGGATCGGAATTGTTACCAGCGTCGCAGACCACGCCAAAGTCCTGGCGGACCTTTTGAAGGACAATCCTACAGTCTTGAAGCGAACTTCCGTGGATGCCATGTTTACACCACAGTTCTCGAAGACCGGTCCTCAAGCTGTGGGTTTGATGAACATGCCGGTAAGCATATCTTCACCACCCAGCCTCTTCGCATTGAAGCCTCCATAAAGCACTAAGCTGATCGATTGCATCTTAGTTCATGCATGAAAATCTGACTGGAGGCGAGAAGACGCTTGGAAAGCTGTCGTTTGGCATTGGTGGGCTCGTCACCCTCGATGAAACTCCCCTTCTGCCTCGACATACATTGAGCTGGGGCGCCATGCCCGGAATGGCATGGTTCATCAACAGGGAAAAGGGCTTGGCTGGCGCGTTTGGTACTCAAATGTTGCCTCCCGGCGACAAGAATGTTAACAGCCTCATTGGAGAGTTTCTGGAGGAAGCAATGAAGATGGCAAAGGTGTAAATAGAACGCATAGCTGGGTGTATACGTGCCGCAAGATATCCAAATTTTCGCGAGTCTGTGTAAGCCTGCATCTTTAGACCATCCGCATCAGTGAACTTTCTTTCCTCTCAGTATTTGGGCTGCACTGGAGTCTGAAGCGGCAGTGCATTGACCGAGTTTTTGCCACCTGCTGTGTCTCAATATAAGAAAGGTCACTTCTTCAGATTCAATGTGTTCAAGGTGGATAGCACCAAAATTTACCCGTCACATATGGTACTGGAACGGCCAAAAGAAAATGGGAAGACGCAGACGGATGACGTGAACAGCTCTCATGCGACTCCAAGTTCGATTAAGATTGCTATTTAAGGTTGACGTCCGCTGCGGGAGTGCTACTGGGAGGTGTGCTCCTACTGGGTTGATCCTTGCGATTGTCTTTAACCACGGCGGCTACGAAAGTTTATTCATTCACATCCCTCTCCCGTATCAAAATCTCGCCCTGTTCATTTGGCAGTGTCTATTGAAGTGGGAAATGTCAGCTGACGCCGCATGTGTCTTTCTAATATTGATTTGGGTCATCTTACCTGGCCTTGAACCTCCATGTTCTCATACCTGCCTTGACCGTCGGGCATCTTGATATCGTATCGCTTCAAGACCTCCACGAGGATCATCTTGATCAGCATGTCCGCGAGGAACATCCCAGGGCACGCAGCTCGCCCATAGCCCCAAGCCAAATCCTCTTTGCTCACACTCAAAACTTGATACTTTGAACGGGCTTCCTCTGTATGTCGCTTCTTGTAGAATCGCAAGCGGTCAAACTCAGAGGGATTATCGTAGAGCGCGGCATCAGCATTGATGGCACCGGTGGCGACCTCAATTCTTGCACCCTTTGGGAGGTGAAAACCATTAGACAGAGTGACCGGGCCGGTGGCTTTGCGCTGGAACGTCGCTATGATGATGGCATCAGCTTAAGTCTTAACGTGTGGGGAAGGAGTCATGGCAGGGACGTACTCAAGTCAGGAGAGCAAAACCGCTGTACTTCCTTAATGAAGCTGTCCATCTTTTCCAGTTTGGAAGCTACGCGTCTTGTAAGTATATCTCCATGCTCGTTTGTGACCTCTTGTATTTCCTGGCGGAGAGCTGGCAGATATTCTGGGCGACTGGCCAGGTCGTAAAGACACTGAACGACTGTTGATGTTGTAGTGTGGATGCTTGCAGCACACAGAGGCATTTGGATATTCATTTGAAGTTGCAAATCGTCCAGATACTGACCGTCGTCATTGACGTAATCGAAGACGCTCGGGGGATCGGACAGAGGTTTGAGACCATTGGCCTTCTTGTTTTTCATCTGCCTCAAGACCACCTTTGCGCCGTTGCTGTACTGTTCGGCGAGACCTGGGAAACCAGGGAGGTACTTGTGTACGATTGGCAAGAGAAACGACGGCCACTGCTTTGCACCTATTGAGTAGACAATTTGGTTGATGATGAATGTGCCTGCAACATCAAGAAAGACCTCATCCTCGGCGGCATCGGAACCGAGAAAGCCTCGAACGTTTGATTTCGTTATGAGGGGAATGATGGATGACCACACATTTATGGAGGCCCAGTCTGTGTGACAAGTGACGAGTCAGAAAGTGTGCAATATTGCTACCTATCAGACCGTTGGCGATGGCGTACCTTTTCCGTGAGCCGGAGGTAACAGATTCGCAATGTGTTCGCCAACCATGTTCTGGAATATTTCGGCGTAGGAATCTAATGACACGAGACTTAGGATTATTGAATAGGAATGCCTGAAATAATGATCTCACCCAAGGCCGGATTGAACTTTGCCGAGAATAGCTTGATTGACCAGGCTGGGAGGGCACCAACTTTGGTGTACCGTTCAAGAGTGAACTAAGTGTCGTCAGTTTCTCATATTCAAATCATCGGGGATAGTTTGGGTGTTCGAACCTCGTTTAAGGCGGCGCTGAAGCTGAGGTTGGGATTGCTTTTCAGTTCATCCATGAATCGAATGGGAAGAACAATGTTGCAGCCTAAATCTTCCTTTAGCACCCGAGACGTACAGTATTTGGGCGTGAGATGAGTGGGAAGCAATATCAACCTAGTGGGGTATCAATGGCAAATATTTCGTTTTTGAACTAATTCTAGTTAGAATATGGAAACTCGATTTCGATACTGATTTACAACTACTTACCTTGAAATACCCTTTGGCTAGAACTTCTCGAGAATTCCGCACATATTGCTGTACCCTTTCTTTCCGACTGGGGAACTCGTCCTCGAGAGCGAAGGGTACGTTGGGGCGGAACCGACCCCAGCTACGCGCCACGAAGAACACGGCAAGTAGTGCCAGCAGCGCAAATAAGGCAACGAAGACATAATTATTTCCATTGGTCCTCGAGAAGTAGGTAAGGAACGGCGATACGATCGACGGCGATTTGGCCGCATACGATGATAGAGTGTCCATGGTTCGATGGCTTTGTTTCAATCAGCAACGCGAGAATCAGAGGGTTTGCAGGCAAATTCAAAGATAAGTTGGCGATCAGCATGAAATGAGGATAGGAATTCGATATCAAACCACTTATAGAGGCTTCCACTGATTCCGTATTGGCGGTAGGAGATTCTCAACTGGCCTAGCCAAGAAAACCACATAGTACAGCATAGGTACACACCAGCGCGTAACTCTCGAGTATCTCGGCTCTGACGAGGTCCTTCGGGGAGCAACGATTATCAAACTCAACTGCATCCTTCTCCGGCATTCCGATGCCGACTGTGCGTAGAACAAACGTTTTCGGCTTTTCTTCACCGATGAGTCCGAGTGTCTACAATTCGGGGTCTCGGACACCGACTCCTATCAATTAGGCACCTCTATCCTTCGAGCAATCAAGCTTTGAATCGCTCTGACGGTGGTTGCATGACACTTTCAAAGGAAGATGAGTAACTCAGTTCCTTGTGTTTTCTTGCTCCCTCACCTCCAGGTTTTGTTTCCTACGGGTAAAAGAATCTCCTCTCGAAAATAGTGCCTACAATTTCTCAGCAACATCATAGCCCTTCGATCACATCCCTTATTGCTATCTATTCAAGATGGGATTGCTACAACTTGACACCGCGGCGATCACAGGTGTCGCCTCGGGAACCACGAGTACTGTCGCCCTTGCTATTCTGGCTCTGGCGTTTTACTTGTGGACAGCGAAGGGATCGGCAATGCAGCACCTCCCTCCAGTTCCAAAATGATACCCATTTCTGGGAAATCTCATGGACGTTGTGAGCGCGGGTGGCCTGCTACATCTCAAGATGATTGCGTGGGCTCGAGAGCATGGAGAGATCATTCGAGTCGTTCTTGGACCCAATACCGAGTATGTCATCAATTCTGACCGCGCTTGTGCCGCGATATTTCAAAAGAATGCAGCGATTTCATCCGAGCGGCCCGCATGGCTTATTGGACAGAAATACATCACCAACTATGAAAGCATGGATCTTTTGGATGCCAGCAATCCCCGATGGAAGGTTAGATATTCATGACTCTGGTAATTGATACAACGTATTTGCTGATGTGACATATCTCCACAGTTACAACGGAAAATAGCGCTCCAGAATCTCACCAGCGTCCAGCGTGCCGATGCTGGTCTGCCATTTTTATATCACGAAACGCTGAAGTTTCTGCATCATGTTGCCCAAGATCCGAATGCAGGCACAGAGAAACAGACGAATCTGTGGGATAGCATTGGGCGCTACGTTTATAGCATTTTCACATCCCAGCTTTACGGGCTCGAGGTCAGTCAGAGCAAGATGCAAGGAGCTACCTTGACACTAATGGCGGTTCATCACAGATAACAAAACCTGATAGCGCAGCCAGCAAATACATTTTTGGTAAATCGTTACTCAACGCCCAACTTGGTTAACTTTCAGACACTAATTCACCCCTTGTCAGAAAGTGCTATCGATGAGATAACGTGTACAGTCAACTGCCATCCATCTGCAGCTTCACAAATGCTCACTTAGACCCCAACAGCGACAATCTCTGGTTTCTATATTGCCGACATATTTACGGCGCTCGATTACCTGCCACTGGCTTTAAAGCCATGGGCCAAGAATGACATCAAACGACACAATTCTGACGTTGAATTTGTTCAGAACCGGATGAATGTAAGACCACACGTTCCTCTGTGATTCTCTCGGTCCCTGTTTTGTGCAATACTGATGAATAAACCAGTACGCGAAGAAGCTTGTAAATTCCGGATCAGCTCCGGACTCCTTCATGACACGCGTTCTCACCAGTTCAGATAAGTCTGGTGCTAGTGAGACTGAGGCTGCCTATGTCGCCCTCAAACTGATAGCGGCCGCATCAGACACGGTAAGTATTATTGCCGACAATTAGGTCACTGTCACGCAGAACGATAATTGTTTCTAGAGCCGCGTGAGCACATGGGTGTTTCTCGAGCAGATGATGATGAATCCTCGCGTTCAGCTGCACGCCAGAAAGTTGATAGGTTCGTACTTTCCGAAGAGCAGGAAGTTCAGAACTCCGTGATTGTGGAGTTACTGCGAGTCTTGACTGACTATCCATCATAGACGATGCCGTAGGAGACAGACTGCCAGTTTGGGGAGACATCGAACGGATACCATACGTGCGATATCTCATGAAGGAGACGTGGCGAATGCGCCCGCCGGTTGGAAATGCCCTCGCTCATCGTATCACCGCCGACATTGCCTACGAAGACTATGTCATCCCTGCAGGCTCTACTGTTCGACCGAATATTTGGTATGTTGAGTTACTTCCGTCTTCGATTGTCAGAAATACCTTGGAACGTCAAGGCAGAAAGTCTTGATGCTGACTTTCCGTCACCAGGGCGATTGGTCGAGACCCCAAGCGTCATCCGGATCCCGATACATTCAGACCCGAACGCTGGGAGGGCGACGAGTTGTCAGTGAGTTGATCTAGTCTCATTGCTCTTCGACATCACATCTATTGAGATTCGGAGTTGGCCGCCGGTTTTGTGAGCACTTACCTTTTGGGCCCTTGCATCCCCATATGTTCCCTTCAGGCTCACAAACTTATGACGTTTCCCAGGCCCAGGTGTCCAAGTTGCCGAAAGATCATTTGCAGTGGCTATCATGCGAACGCTATGGGCTTTTGACATTGGGGTTCGTCCCGGCACCCAAATGCCGTTAAACCCTGACGACTACGTGGAGAAAGAACTTCCGGGAGTCCCTGGGAGCAAACTTCCGCTGAGCTTGAAGGTCAGATCGGAGAGAAAGTCATTGATCGAGCAGGCGTGGAAGAAAGAGTTGGCCGAATGGAAGGTCTACGTAGGTGAAAGCGTTCGTGCATGTCACATGAGTCGAGTATCTACTGACATTGTCTCGACGTTAGGGGAACATGGATCTGGATCCTTTGGAGGAAGTACTGCGCGCGCAGTAATATGATAACTGAAGCATTTCATTCCCTTCCTTACCGCTAATCGTCGCGATGCTTTGATGCAAGAGTAATAGGGCCCTTGCGCGCGCATATACGTTCAGTAGCAATAAAGATGAGACATGCATTCTCTCATTTGTATTATTTCGTTAGATATATATATTTTGCATTACCCCCACAAATTCAGTCAAAACTGCCTTCCAATGTTCATCCGAAGAGGTGACAAGAGATTCGTGAAATGTTCGGAGGTCATCAACCTCATTGATTTGATGGAAGCTTCCCTGCCTCGCACGAAGCAATGCGACAGCTTGCAATGCTGATTCAACTTTCGTGATCAATGAAACTCATGAGGTAATAGATTGAACGAAAGAGAATAGGTACGCTTGGTAAGTTGCACGCGCTGTATGACAAAGTTCTGGAACCTGAATACCATGATCAAAACTCCGAACCCTGAGCTTACAAGCTTCGTTGCATTCCGTCCAGGTAGTGGCTGACGGGCATCAGGTGAGGTTCAAGGTCACAAAGCATAAGTGTATGGTAAAGACTTCTGAGCGATGACGAACAGCAGAGGTGGCTAGTCAAAACAAATAAAATTGAGCGGAGGGTGGGATGAGCGTCTGTACTTGTGATCTAAGGTAGCTATCCTGATGGGACTGTAGCTGGGGGCCCCTCTGCACCCGATGGTGGCCCAAGAGTCTTTCCCATGTCCTCCTTGCTTCGAGTAAGAAATGCAAGCGGCAACATAGGCGCCCACATTGCGATGTTGTTGGGGGAAGCTGGCTCTCGCTGGGGTGGGTTGTTGCAATTCACAAGATCTCCGTCCGCGTAATGCTCCAGTACGAATCCGTCGTTGTCGAACCAGTAGTCAAAGATTTGGCTTCCAAGCAAGTGTCTGCCTATGCCCCAAACGAGTGACCATCCCTTTTTCAGGAGGAAGTTATGACCCTTCATCTCGCTGTCGAAGTCGTCAACCTCAAAGCTGCAGTGGTTTGCAGTGCAGGCCGTGACATCCCCAGCAGAGACGAAGAAGCTCTAGAAAATAGTCAATGCCAGTATGTCGAAGATGTATGATTGGAACTTACGTGATGATCGACATATTGTTCACCTTTGTCAAGGTGCATAAATGTCATGACATCCTTTCCGTTTTGAGGATTGAACAGGGAATCTGTTGCTGTCAGGGTGAGAGTATCGAAGTACCATTGACGGACTTTCTCGAAATCGTCATGGCTGACTTCATAACCGTAGTGTCCCAACTTGTGGACGTCGCTGGGCCCGTCGTCGAAGCGTTGGAATTCCCCCTTCCGAGACTTCGTATCCCAAGTGTTGTAGGTCAGCTTCTTTGGCACCTCGTCTTGGGCGATCTTGCGTTCGTGATGACCCCAGTGAAGGTGGACCAAGCCCCCCGCAGGGTCGGTCAGGGTGACCTTGTTGCCTCCTATGACATCTTGGCCTTGGAAATGGGGGAAGCGCCCGGTAGTTCAGCTGCAGCCTTCAGGTCGTCATACGTGTCAACACTCCATCCACCGCCAAGTAATGCTGGCTTGCCATCCGCGGACTTCTCGGATATGTAGCAGGCCGGGCTTTCACCGAAGCCGCGATACCAAATCTTGTCTGGTGTTGCCTTCACTCGTATGAGGCCAAAGTCGGTCAGAAATTTGTCCGCTGCGTCGATGTCCGTATGTGTGTACCATACATACATCAGGCTCTTGAGGTTGATTCTCTCAGGAATTGGAGACGCCATGGCCACGACAACGAGAGATAGTGGAGAAGGTTCTTGAAGTGGCAATTGGAAAAGAGGTCCGGAGCCCATGGGCGGCTTTTGGTGAAGTTCCTCCATGATCGCACAGGATATAACTCGTCTCGACGGCGTCGAAACAGGGAGACGGATGCCGAGCAGACTAGCCCCTGCACGCGTTGATCGGTCTCGGTCTCTCCGTCCCCAAAGCCCGGCACCCGCTGGAGCGCTGGAGCCGTCGCTCAAACTCTCCGAGAACGCGATCTCCTTTCCGAAGGGCTTTCGGGTTTTCATTTAGGACTCCGGAATGATCGATTGACAGTGGCATATGAACAAGTACCCTTGAAGAGTACTCTTCAAAAGCTGCAATAATTATTTTGGCTCATCTCCAGAGTAATCTACAAACACAAGTGTTACCCTTAATTCTCAAGCTCACCTAATAACCACAACAATATTCCAACATGTCATTTGACCGTTTGATTCGTTTTGTGGATGAGGAAGGCAGGACGTCGTACGGCGACTTGGCCAAGCCCCTGGCGGCTAAGGAGATAATTGGGACCCAGGTCACTGTCGTGGTCGGAACCTTACAGTACGGATTTACCAGGACAAACGAGAAACGCACAGTAGCAAAGGTCAGAAGTGCGCTTTCACCAATTGAGGTTGTGCGAGGTTAACGCTGTGATAGTTGCTTAACCCAGTTCCCGATGCACCTTCCGTACTATGTGCTGGCCTCAACTACAAGCTCCACTCCAATGAGACAAACGTACGAATGACCTCCGACGGTAATTTCGAGACGGCAAGCACCACTGACATGTTCAGACAGTTCGTTATCCCGACAAAGCCCGTCATTTTCATGACGCCAGCTGAAAGGCTCACCACGACATTGTTGCCCACGATGATGCGCAGCCGATGTTGGACTACGAAGGCGAGCTAGTCTTCGTGTTGTCTAAAGATGCGAAGGATGTGAAGGAAGAGGGCGTTAGGGTACACTATCGGCAACGACGTTTCTGCGAGAAGTCTGGTCCCAGTGGAGATCTCAGGAAACCAGATGGGTCATTCCAAGTCGTTTGATACCTTTGGCCCGATTGGCCCTTGTATCACTTCTACAAAGCTAATTCCCGACCCCCAAGCACTCCATCTGGTAACTACGGTAAATGGAGAAAAGAGACAGGATACTCAGACAAGGGAAATGATCTTTAGCGTCAAGCAGCTAATTGCTTACGCTTCGAAGAACCGCACTCTCAAACAAGGGACAGTGGTCATGACCGGCACACCCAACGGCGTTGGCTGGTTTTCAAACGGCTTGCTGGGCCACGGGGACGTAGTTGATGTTGAAATCAGCGAAATTGGATCCATTTCGAACAAGGTTGTGTTCAAATGAGGTAGATGGTTCTATAGGTTCTCCCTGACAAGACTGATATGTTCTTTCACTTGACGAAATACTTGCCTTCCCACATGACATTCTTACAACGCCAAGGAACCCTTAATTCAGCGACCAGCGGCTTGTGATGTTATGGACTGCCTTTCGGACGGGCCTGGCGAGTTTGCCGAAGCGGACACCGTACTCGGGCATTTCAGACCGACGGCCGGCTTAGCCTTCGGCTTCCATTAAAGGGTGTGCACGACAAGGAATGCCTCAAATACTGATGGCGGCTCCTTGAATACACAAGATCGCACAGAGGATTGCTTGCCCAATCACATCACAGTTTGTCTGGAGTAGCGAAGATGGCTTCCGTAAGCCAGGAAATCCGAAACGTTGCAGTCGTCGGTGTCAGTGTTCGAACACCGGAACGAATATGCTGTAGGGCTTATGACTAACCAGGAATAGGGTTCCGGTCTACTCGGATCTTTGATTTCGAAAGAACTCATTCAATCTGGTTTATTCAATGTCACTATTCTGTGTAGGGGACAGGGAGTTTACGCCGGCCTCGGTGCAAATCTAGCCATTGTCGACTACAACAATGAAGAGAGTCTTGTCAAGGCACTAGCGGGCCAGGATGCTGTCGTGAGCGCACTCTCAAGAGAGGCAATTCCGCTTCAAATCCCATTGATTGACGCAGCCGCTACCGCCGGCGTCAAGAGATTCGTTCCATCCGAATTCGGATCGAACCTACAAGATCCTCAAATACGAACGTTTCCGAACTACAAACACAAGGTTCAAGTGGAAGAATACTTGGAACAGAAGGCAAGGTCTCACGGCATAACTTACACTTACATCTACAACAACGTGTTCATCGACTTGTCAATCGAGACCGGAGTTTTCCTTGACCTCAAAGAGCGAAAAGCGCGTTTGTACAACGGAGGGGAACGGGCGGTCTCTATGATCACGATGCCGACGGCGGCACGAGCAGTTGTCGCCGTCCTTAAGCACTCGGCAGAAACCAAGAATCGACCTGTTTTTATCCACGAAGGACGAATGTCCCAGAAGCAAATACTCGGTCATGCGAAAGAAGTCATCTCGGAGGGAGAATGGCACGAGGAACAGGTTCACCTGGAGGAACTTGAGAAGCATCTTGCCGCACAGGCAACTGTGGACGGGTCCAAGATGGGCGTTTTCCATGTGTACGCTGTGAAGGGCGCATTTGGTGACGGGCTTGGCAACCAGTATGGAGAGACTGATAACCAATTGTTGGGGATACAGCCATTGTCTGAAGAGGGCTTCAAGGAAATGTTGGCTGATATTATTGCGAAGAAGGCCGAGGCGAACATACGTCCAGTTCAGAAGTCATGAATGTAAGCCTTGAACGGTCGCCCATACCTAGTTCCGCAACTCTCGTCACCTCAGGTTGTACACCATGTCGTGATCAACCTCCTGCTCTTGCAATTATTGTACAAGTCCAATTTAGCTATTTCCAGGTCAAATAACGTCCGAGGCTTGTCGACCGTCAAGACGCACCTTCAATGATACCATCCAAAGCAATCAATCGACGCTTGCTCGACCACTGGACGATCATTGGGGGGGAGGGGTTGGGGAAAAAGTCGGAGCACAACGCGGCGTTCTCGCGATTCGGCCCTTTGGCGCCGGTTCTAGTGCGTGCGTGGGCGACGACGGTCGGGGCTCGGAGTGCAGACGCCGAAAGGCCTTCAAAGCTCGGAGGCCAGACCGAGAGGCGAAGCGGGGAAGAATACGGTGGGCATGGACGGTTATGGCTCGCTCCACCGAGTTTCCTGGGGATGCAAACAATTGAAGTGGTTCAGAGATGTATTATAAAGCATGAAGCGTCTCTACAGCTTCTCTGGCCTTAGCCTCTTGAACGTGGATTGTCGAAACAAGCCGAAATATTTGAGAGAAATCTCTTTGTGTACTTATTGTTTGCCGCTATCCGTGACATCAAGTCCACCAGACGCAAGGAACCGGTGGCTTTTGGATCTGTGCAGTCTCTTGATAGGAAAGTACAGCAGAGTAAGGTAGTTGGTGATTCTGCGGTTCTTCATTGCGCAAGTGAGAACGAGGAGATAAGCCGCATATCATGGCCAGGACAAAGTTCTTCATCCATCGAAGCAACAGCCTGTGTGGGTGGATGCTAAGGCGCTCCACTTGGTGGTCGTATGTCCTGCTGGCTTGACTCGCGCACCCAGGGTACGGGAACCGTCAGGACTGCTCGAAAGAGACGAATCCCTTGAGCGGCTGCCTGGTCCGGGAAGCCACTCTGTAATTTAGAGTTTGTAGATGCACATTAGCCAGACCGACAAGCGATCTGGTTCAACCAACCGGCCTAACTCTCGCAGCTTCTGTCACTACTTGAGACATTCCAGTTGTTCTAAATGCGGTCAAGCAGCCCTATAATCCCACAGTTTTATACCACTCATAATTCTCCCGTTCAGCCGACGCCGGCCTGTTGCCTATGCGGCATAGGTACCGTGCGTCAGGGGATACCATTTTGCACCAGACGACACACAAGGACAACATCACGATGTGAAAGTCACAGCTGAGGCAGCTGGTAGTACATCGTAGATTTTGCATTCAATACCGCGCCTCAAATACTGCAGGTTTTAGCTGCGATCTATCCATCATTCTCTTGAAACCTGTATCTTGACAATTGGTACACATCTCTCGACACCCTTGACTCAGCCAGCTATTCCAACGATACCATCCCATCATGTCTCCTTTTTCTGGGTTACCAGCTTCCATTCTAGAGAAAATCTTCACGCTATTCTGCCCGCATTGCCATCCTCCTCGTTCTTCATCAACTTATTGGGGCATGTACTGCAACGACAGCTGCCCAATCGGAAGACCGGAGCATGAGAGACGTCTTGCACTTGTCAACCTCTGCCTGACGAACAAACCGCTGAACTCGGTTGCCACTCCGATTTTGTATCATCGATTCCACCGGGGGAACGAGATCGCGTTTGCGAGAACACTATTCAAATGGCGTCCGGATCTCACACAGCATGTGAAGTCGCTGCACCTGGGCTCGGACGATGAGCTCACCTTCACATCTGGAAACGATGCACTGGTACTCAAAGAAGTGACGACCCAGCTCGATCACCTGCGCATATCACAAGACGAGCCCAAGGAGGATGAAACAATGCTTCTGAGCCTGCTCATCGGCAAGTGCACCAATATCGAGGACCTATGTCTCACTGTCACCTGGAACGGATACTACGACCCCGTACCATTCTGCCCTCCAGGATCTCTGCGGAATCTGAAGAGACTCTCCCTATCACACTGGGATGATAGCGGTGGTTTTGATCTCGCTTATGCGACGGAGATCTTCCTTGCTGCACCGAACATTACATCAGTTTTTGCATACGCCGTGATCGAGGTCGGTATGGGCTTGAAAATGGCGAACGTCACAGAAATCACCCTTCGGAACAGCTTCCTCCAAATTGACGCGTTCAATCGACTACTGAAACAACTCCCGAGCCTGGAAAAGCTTACTTATTATGGTGGAGACGCCGGCATTATGGATGGGGAAACACCTCCAAGGGCGCGCGATGTGCAAGAAGCCATCCTGAAGCATGCGCCGAAGTTGAAGTTCTTAAAGCTCTTGATGCTCGAAGACGATAATTCGTATTATCGAGACGATGGTATTACCGATGAAAATATGATGAGATCATTGAGGGGGTTGGAACAGTTGCAAGAGCTGCGTCTCGACGCGCAATATCTCGTTGTCCCCTGTTACGAGGAAGATGAGACAGACATGGAACCGCGGATGCTGGTGAACATGTTGCCTGACTCAATAAGACTTGTGGGAATCGAGTGCGGTTATTCTACATGTAGCACGAGGACCCTTCTGCCGGCAATTCTGGAACTCGGGAGGGTTTGTCAAGTCGAGTTCCCGCACTTGACATCGGTGCGTGTTTCTATTCTAGACGATTTGGAAGAGGCACGGGAGCTTTTTGAGAGTAAAGGAGTCGAGTTTATCACTGAGTATGTATAAGAGTTCGATTGATTGGAAATTTCACAATATTCTGTTTGCCTATTATTTTGAAAAGTCTCGACTGGTGATGGGACTTTTGGATGTCTGCTCATCGTAAAGCTTGACCATAAACTTCGTTCCTAGTCTTCGCATAAGTCCAGCCACGAAAGAAGCACATCGTTCCTCGCCAGCAAACCTTGGAACCAGGCAGTGCGATATTGTTGCGTGAAGAAACAGCGGCTAGGATCTAGTCGGAATCCGACTCCTCTTTAATCTTCAAACCATCGGTCAAATCGTAAAGCATCCCTGCCAAAGTCTCCTCCAGGCCGTCACGCCGCAGCTCAAATATTCCATCATCCGGGTCGTAAGCCACTTGGTCAACATCGTCCTGCAGTACAAGCCAAGCCGCTAGCAGCGCACCCTCCACGAACCAAGTCTTTCGCTCCTCTAGGTCCGGAAACGGCTCCTTGTAAGAACCGAGATGGCACTCCTGGGCCTTGAAAGCTTCAGTCCATCGCCTTTCCCACTTCTCAAAGGCCTCAATCCAAGCAGATGAATATCGATGTTTTAGACTCCGAAGGTCAATGTGAAACTCGCCCTCGGGGTTACCAGGCCATTTTGGACGATACCACAAAGCGGAAGTGCCATAGTCTGGGTCAATCAGGTAGCGGTAGCCTGACTGGAGGGGCTGTTGGCCTGGAACAACAGAATCGAGTTGGCCTTTGGACAAATCGTCGTGGCGTGAATCTGGTACACCTAGCGGCTTAGATCCGGACGAGGCCTCGTGTTCCAGACCCTCCAAGTGAGACTGGGTTGGTAGTTGCGTATTTGATGCTGTTGTGGAGTCTTTAAGGCGGAGGCACAGCTGTTTGCCGGATTGATACTCTAACACCAAGCCGTAAGATGTTCTTAAAGAGAAGTGAATTGTCGTAGATTGAGATCGAGCAAGTAGCATAAGAGCTTTGAGTGAGGCGATGTCAGCCATTGTGACAACTGATGATGAATTGACTGATACGAAAGATGCAGATCTGAAAACACCTCCTCCTGCGGGGAGTGTGGTATGTATTAATATTCGGTCATTGGGGCTGAGGCGTGGCTGTGGAATCATTTAAGCGCCAACGACTCTTCTTTTCACTGACAGGGGTAGCTCACCAGCCGGGATTATTCCAACTTCAACAACGACGAAAGGAAAGGTTTCTGATATTTTGAGATACCCTGGGATAAAGTGAAGGGCGCGCGCCAACATAAATCCTCCCGATCATAAGCGGCAAGTTCCAACAGAACCCATCAGAGACAGTAATGAGCCTCTCGGAGAGGAGATTCTTCAGGAACCTGGACGAAAGCCAGGCCAACAAAGACCCGGTCCGACCAGAATTCCCCACCCACAACGATACCGGCGCTAAGTTCCAACAGAACATTTTGGTAATGACAAGGGCTTGTGTCGATGAAACCCACCGCGCCAGCAGCGCGTATCCGCTGGAAAGTGATGGCCTGGGCCGCCATCGACTGGCGTTAAACCGGTGGCCCCAACAAGTTGCTGCAGGCGGTTAGAGTTGTCACTACGATTTCAAACGGTCTTCCAAAGAAGATTGACAAGCTCGGTGTGCGTTAATAGAAGTATATCTTGCAGGAATCCCAGACTAATGACATTATGGAGATGAAATAAAGGAAGCAAGGCAATCCTCACACATTCATTCATCTCTACTTTTCCAAACATCACCTACGTTTCTTCGACACAGTTGATGTTATCATCGATTCACCATGTCTTATCAGTGAGTCCATTCAAGGACTGCAGCACGACCAACTCACTGACCCCGTTCCTTTAGGCAATCGGAGTCCACTAAGCGAGTGATCGACAATATTCAACGAGATGGTCACAAAATTACCCCCAAGAAGACCATGCGGGCATGGCATCTTCCTGCAACTAGCGAACTTCCTATCCCAGCCGACGCGAGCGTCCGTCCAGGCAATCTGTGGCTGGAGGAAGGCAATAAGAAAGCTGGCTTCAAGCACATGCAAGTACCGGATAAGAAATCGGCTTTTGAAGGCGTGGGAATCCCGGTCAAACAGCAGCGGGAGAAGCTGCCGGTTATGTGCGAGGCCATGACGACAGCTGGGAGGCATATCGGCTACCAGAGCGAAGATCACCCTACACCGCGCCCGGTCATGGCCACCTACATGGATGGGCGAGTGATGAAAGCATCGTTGACATTTGGGAGCAACGGCTTTGTTGTGGGGATGAATCCACAGGGCTCGAAGTTGGCACCGTCGGCATGTGCCCGCGGCGAGGTCAGTGATCGGACGATGGAAAAGCTGTATAGTTACCCCCTCAACCGCCCTGATAGACGACGCACAGATGAAGCGAAAAAGGGGATGATAGAGAAGAAGGAACCGGCTGTAGCAAAAGCCAAGACCTCCCACTTTAGCAGATTCTTCAAGGGATAGGACTTTAGTTCCGCTGAGTGACTAACTTAGACTGCCCGCTTCATCCAGCAAGGCTTTGTCAATATTACCATGCCTCGAATATGTGGCTATAATCATACAGCCTGCGTTTTCGTCTGTAACAGTCCCAATAGTGTCGATGTATCAGCTGATTTGCCCAAGCTGGATGCAAACCTGTTTGAGGTGCCTGCTTAGCTATTTCCAGACCTAAGTACCTCATCCTATTGCCAAGTCAATGTTTCGCGTTGCTGATATGAAGAGACTAAAAGCGAAACGAAACAAAAAGATTGAACAGACACAAATACTTTATTGAATCACAGAGATTTCCGATAGGTAGGCTATTGAAAGACATCATGAGTGTAGATTCTCAACGCGCTAAGTGGTCTGTCTCTCTTCAAATTGGGACGGACATCCAAGCCAAAATTACCTCGATATTTCCTTACTTTACTCCGTTACATCTGGGATCTCATCATATCCTGCCATGTCCACAAACAATAGATACAACTTTGTCACATAATAGTCTTGCTCCACGGCGGTATGGATGGCCGGTGAATCTTGTATGTCTAGTTGGTTGAGATTAGCTCCACTATCAACGAGAATTTGTTTGATTTCATCGCGTCCTTTCATTGAGAAAGCCAGAATCAGAGGTTCTGCCATTCCGCTTGGACCATTAACGTCTGACCCATGCTCCAGTAATAGCTGCACAAGATCTGGACGGTTAACGTAAACTGCAGTCGAGAGTGGGCTGCATTCGTCATACGCCACGCCTTGCTCAATCCTCTGTTACCTGAAATATTTTGTGCATTGACATTTATGCCATGTTCCAGAAGAAGCTGCAAAGTTTCCTTTTGATTTCGGTTTGCGCGTATGGCAGCTGTTAGAGCGTTTCCGTGAGGATTCTGCACGTTGACGTCTGCTCCGTATTCCAGAAGAAGTTGAACCAGACCCAAGTGACCCCTACTTGATGCATTTTGAAGGGCCGTAGTCCAGCAAGAATATGTGAATTTTCCATCTCCATCCTGTGCATTCACATCGGCTCCATGTTGTAGCAGCAATCGTGCGAAGTCGACGTAACCACGGTCAGAGGCAATCGAGAGCGGCATATTCCACGCAGAAAACTTTGCAATGATACCGTGACTACGGGCGCTGACGTCGGCTCCATGGCTCACAAGTAGTTTTGCAATATGTATGTGCCCGTGTCTTAAAGCACCCAAAAGGGCGCTGTCTCCTAAATTGGCATCAATCGCGCTTGCATCGGCTCCGTACTTAAGCAGGATTTGGACGATCTCGCCATGACCCATCTCTGAGGCGCAAACGAGAGCCCGCCCGTGGGTTTTGACGTCTGCCCCGTACTCCAAAAGAAGTGTAACCATTTCTTGGGATCCGTTTTTTGATGCCGCTGATAAAGCATCGTTCCAATCATGTTGTGCGTCAACGTCTGCACCATTGGACAATAATAATCTGACAATCTCGAGATGCCCCTCTTCAGCGGCGCCTATTAGGGCGGGAACGTCACCAGATCACTGCCAGCCGTGAACGTCCGCTCCATGGTCCAAGAGCAGTTCTACAATCTCGTAATGTCCCTCTTTAGCAGCGATTCGCAGAGCACCTGCGTATTTGTCCCGTTGATTCTCAGACTTAGGCATCATATCCAAGAGTTGCTGGACAATATCTCGGAGGCCAGAGTAGGATGCCCCTCGTAAAACGGCTATCCCGCCATTATGTGTGTCGACATCCGTGTCTCGAAGTATCAGGGCTTTCATTGTCTTCGGTAGTTTTTTTCGGCATGCATAGTACACACCACACTTTTCCCAGTAGGCCGGTCTTCTGAGCTGTAAAGGATTTTGCCAATCTCTCCACAGCGCAAAACTTCGTGAATCTTGCAAAATATCAGCTGCCTTCTCCACAATGTCTTCGGGTTCTTCGGCGCGAGAAACAAAATCCATCCATCTCAAAACAACAAATTCCAACAGAGGAAATTTGGTTTTGATATCAGTCTCCTTACGATCTCGTGAGTGCCTTGCGGTACCGGACCACATTTCGATTGCGTGCTCAACTGCGGTCTTTTTGACGCTCCAGTAATAGGTGAAGCATGTGTGCAAGATACAAATTGAAGCTTGGACTGGGTGGAAGCGCTTATGGCATCTTAGAAGGAACTCCTTCACTGAAAAATGAGCAAGGTGAACCTCCCTAGTTGGTACATGTAGGGAAATGCCAGAACGGTCATACGAAGCTCGAGTGCTGTGCGCGATCGAAATCATGCCAGGACAGAAGTCCAAGATAAGCTCAGGATCGGGCATCCTTTTTTCAGCCTCGAAGCCTTCAGAATGAACAGTCATGATATCCACAGCTTCTTCAAGGGTAAAAGGCTGTGGTGCAAAAACAAGGAATTGGAGGAGTAGGATTGACCTCTCCCTTCGATGTTCCGGAACCTTCGGAAGGATTCGTTCATATGTTTCGTTGAGACTTTCTGGCAAACATCTCAGAGCTGCTTCTATTTCCTCTTGATCGATGCAGGTTTCGAGGCTGTCAAGCTGGCATGCTGCCCATCTAAACCTAAAACACAGTCAATAAATCGGTTTTACATAGACGTTTTATTACGAAATAGCCACTTACATTCCGCCAGCTCTGCCTCCGACTTCAGAGCTAATTCGATGTACTATCGAGGGAGTTGAGAGCCATTTCCTAAATCTGGCTCTCGTCCTCAGGCTATTGTGAACATATGACTGGATGTCGGTGTTCACAAGCATCGTTTCGAGTGACACACAGTTACTTGCTTTTATCAAGGAAGTAATTCGTTGATCTGAATCCGCCTCAACTCGACCAGTCATGATGAGCTTGACATGGCTAGAATCGGGAATAGCCAGAAAACGCTCTACCCACGCGAGCAATTTCGATAGTTCAGAGCACTCATTAAGGGCATCGATAAAGAGGTAGGCCGGGCCTGAATCTCTGCGCTCCCTGAGCATCTTTAGTAGACAGTGAGACAAAGTCTTGCTATCAGGTTGGTCTCGGCCGTTGTTATAACGCTTGAAAATATCGCTGAGTTCCCCAGTTGGTTGAGCTTGCCGGGTATATAGCTGGAAGATCAGTCCGCGCAACATGTTGTCGAGAGTTTGTTTGCCTGTATCAGCGAAGTCGAAGGAAAATTGAAGTACAGTTCGACCAGGCTCTCTTGCGATGTAATCGTACGCTGTTGTAACTAGAATAGTTTTGCCGCACCCAGGTAGTCCGTGCAGCCATAGCGATGGACGGGGTCCAAATTCCCACTCTCTGAAAACGGGTAATTCAAGAAACCATTTGCCGGTTCCTTCGTGACGAAGCTCTCTAGCACGATTCGCATTTGTAGATGAATCCGGAGGAGTCAGCCAGGTCTTGACAGCTTCCACATGCTGAGTAAATCTAACTCCCTTGGTGTCTGCTTTTATTTCATTTAAAACGTGAAGATGGTGTGCTTGATTCATTTCAACTGGGAATAAGTTAGAAGATTGAGTTCAGAAATGCGACTTGATTGCTGACTTGACCGAAGCTTTTCCGCAAATTTTGTTTTCATCTCGACTCTTGTCAAGGAAATCCGACGTAGCAGGTCCTTTGTATAAGCGGCAGCACCCATCGCGGCGGAACCTTGCCAAGCCTTGTTCTTATGGGTGTCGCAGTAGTCGCATATACCACGCACAATCAAGCACGGGAAATGATTCATCAGACCTGCAGCTTCCATTTCGAAACAAAGAACGTCTCTCTCAGCAGCCAGCCTATCCCTGACGTATGCATCTTTTATGACTTGGTTTCCAGAGGCTATCAGTCCAATGTGAACAGTTATGTTATCGTCATCTTCGCTTCGTGCTCGCCGAACGATCAGGCTAGCCGGATCATCGCTGCATACCTCAATGCAGTCTAATTTCGAATGAGAAGGGTGCGTATAAGTCGGTAGATAAAGCCTGCCGGTTGTCGGGTTTGGACGAGAGTAAAGCCTGCGTAGCCGGGGCCGGCGATCCAGTGCCTCTTCAACCTTGGAGTCAAGTTGGTTACCATTTAGCTCGTAATCAGCCTCGAGGCCGTGGACTGCGCCTAGGAGTGCTTGTGGTGGTTGATTCAGACGCCCCGTTTCTTCAAATAACCCATTTTGAACTGTCTTTCCGTAGTCGTATTGAAAAACGCCACCTTCCCCACTGCCACGACCGCTGACAACGATATCGCCAAGGCGAATGTCATGCTTTTGGCTTGGAGCACCGCCGGCAATGCCAACCATAAGGCCGATGCGGACGTTCGGAAAACTATGCACCATGTTCCTCGCAACCGTTGCAGCACTTGTAGTGCCATATTCTCCTTTTGGAAGAATAGCAATCACGACATTATGCTTCCCCATTCTGCCAAGAGCGTAATTATTGTCATCGCCTTGGGCTATTCCTTCTGGTTCATCATGTCCCTCGTCCAAAAAAGCCTGGGCGGCTACGAATTCCGTTTTGAGGGCACAGATCCAGCTGATAGTGTAGTCTCCGAGATTCAGCATCATCGCAATGGCGCGTTATCGGTCAGGTTGAGAAGGCAGCGAACCAAAAACAAAGTCGCAGGCAAGTCAAAAAAGTTGTGGTGAGGGAAATTGAACTTGCGAAGACTGCACTGTGATGTGGAAGGTCAGTTTACAGCCCCGCACCAAATTCAAAATGCCTCACAAAGTGGACGATAAAATGCGGCGACAAAAGATCAGGCGACCTATCATGCTACATAGCCGTCTACTACCTAATCGTGAGATGAATTACCGATGTGGAGATGTAGGTCGCCGTCGAATGCTCTTATTGGCGAGCAAATGTGGTGCCAAGAGGAATGCGTGTTGTTGCGGCCGAGAAGGACCAGAATTGCTCTGATGTGTCTACCGCTAATCTCCCCTTTAGTGTGGAAGCGACTATTCAAGTTGCGGACGATTCCATGCTGAACTTTGTGGGGCCGCAAATAGATCTCAACAACACAAGAGAGAGAATGGATTATCGCTCCGTTTGTTTCCCAAAAAATAGTTCTATACGTATAATTCTTGGAGATATGTACGCGTCCCGTTGGTTCATGCAGTCATCCATGTGTACTTCTGCGAGTGCTTTCTTAAGTTGGGACTAATCCAGACTCCGTGAACGAACGGAAAGCCTGCCGTCAACGAATTCCAATCACAGTTCCAGTCGCCTTTCTCAAGCGGTTGTAGTGTTATATCCGATTCCAAGTCCGACAGGGCAATTGGGCACATTGGCCTGCCAGGCAGCACTCTCCTTTGCATACTTGGGCAAGTAGGAGTTGGTCGTGAATGTCTAAGGTAGTAATATGTTAGTCTTCAGTTGCTACACCAAAACTCATTTACGCCGTGAGAGTGAACTTACGCTTGGAAGATAGTAGGAAACATCAGCAGAAGTGTAGTTGGCTCCCAAAGACTGCAAAACAGTCACGACTGAACCGGCAATGTAGTCCAGGAAGATCAAGTCAATCTTGGTATCATCTGAAATCGATCCATCGCTAGGGAAGCTGCCGTTGGCCTGGAAGAAGTTGGGATAGTTGTAGACCGGGATCTCGCTGTGGACAGTGTCGTCGCCGTCGGTGCCGAAATCATCGGATGTGGTGTATCCCGGTGTAATGTCCTGTCGACGAACGATACGGCCCCCAGCATAAGATCGCTTCGCAAAGTGGTCGTTGGTGACTGGCGGATCAATGCAGCTATCGACAGAAGACAGAGCAGGGTTAAATTGGCTGAAGCCAAGAGAATCTTTCGTCAACGAACGCTTCCTCTTTGAAGGGAAAGCTCCCGACTCCAGGTTACTGAGAATCTGGCTGGCATACGACCAGGGAACGTCGGGAATGTACTCGAAAGCGTCAGTGAAGGGAGATACAATGAATGAGGAGTCGTAGTCGAAGGGGCCTTGTGCGAGGTCGAATCGGATATGGCCGGTGTTGGCGATAATGATTCTCGGAGTGGCCTTTCGCTCCTCGGTGATGATCGTGGCTGCAAGAGCAGTGGTCGTCAAGTTGAACATAGATCCTTCAGACATGAAAGGCGCGCAATCGATACACCAAGTCTGGGGAGCGCAGCCGTAAAGAGTCGTCAGGTTGAGATTCTTGCGCTCAGATGTGATCTCTTGAGTTACACTGACGCCCTTGGACGTGTTGAAGGCCTTAGCCTGGCTACCAACGGCGTGATACTCGAATGTCAGGGTGTTCCTGGAAAAGCTGTTAGTATTCTGCAGAATGTCAGTCTCACTTTGATCTTACCAGTCCAGGTAGCGACGGAAGTAGGTCATAGTGGAGTTGCCAGTCGCAGAGGCAGGGCTGCTAGAGGACGTCGTCGTGGCCACAGCAACCGCCTTCTGGGCAGGGTGAGGGACGCCCTTTGGGTATACCGCACCCTTGTAGTTGTCGGACTTGATGCCAGACATGGAAAGGAAGCCCAGGGTCTCGCAGTACCTTCCAGACTCGAGAGCAGTCGACTTGTCATCGTAGACGGCGAAGTCACGAATGTGGGTGTGGCCACCGAAGAACTGAACAGGCGTGTCGGGCTTGATGGCTCGGATCGCGTCAAAAACAGTCTTGAGCGTGCTGCTGCTCTGCGTTGGGCGAACAGGGTTGTGGCCGATGACCAGGTAAAGATCAACAGGCTCGCTATAGTCGACAGCGCTCAAGAACCACGGCTGCTTGACCATGGTTGCGGCCTTAGTAACGACCGAGGCATTTGAATTACCGGTGAAGTCGAAGAGAACGCCAAACGCCATGATTCTGAGGCCTGGGAAGATCATTAAATTCGACGAAACTGCAATTACATCTCGTGAGCGCAACTTACCCTTCGGCGTGGTGAAGTAACGATATTGCTTGCCAATGTACTCAAGCGCGCCCGTGCTGGGGTTACGGATTTGGACATTGCTAGTGACATATCTGTCACCATAGACCTTGGCGAACTGGCTAAAAGTCTCATATGCGATGTTGGAAATGTACAGCTCGTGGTTACCAATGGCCAGCACATCGTAGTCGATGTTCTCGAAAATGGGGTTCGAAATTTGGCCGTTAACGCCGGTGCCGTTCGCGAAGGTGGAAACACCAGTGGCGTCGCTGAGGCCTGCACCATCATGCAAATCCTAATATTGTCAATATCATTGCGCCGAGAATGAGATCGCTTCTACATACTCCAGTGTCGACTACCAACAAATCAACGTCGAGGTCTTCGGCCTTCTGGCGCATGTGTTTGACGAAGCTCACGAAGTCACCCCAGTCGGCTCCATAGTTTTGCTCACGGATGTGGCCTTCCAGCCTGCATGATTGAGTCAGTGTGGGATCATTGGGGTCTCCGATGAAGGACTAACCAGCCGTGGGTATCTGGACCATCATTGTCAGCCTGTATGTTCTCAATCTCGTGTCATTGAATGCAACGTACCAGTCGTATGGAGAAAGTTCAATTGACCCCATGAAAGAGGGCCGCGAGGGGCGACTGCAGCAGCCTGGGCATCAGGTTGCGCCCTGCGAACATGTCTCGTCAACACCACATCCCTCTCGGGGTGTTCGCAGCTATCGCAAGCCAAGACCGGGGTGGAAATGGCAAAGCCAAGCGACGCCAAGATGGTATTCGTAAAACGCATCTTGAGAACTCTAAAACGACCGATCCAATGAAAGAACGAGTCAGGCCGCGCAAAATAACGAGAGGAAAACCGACGACCACCTGGAGATGCAAGCGTTTCCCGACAGGCGGGTGTTGCATGCAGCCAAGCTTTTAAGAGGATGCAGCTCCCGCGCAAACAAGCTTTTCTTGGCGACCGCCGCCCGCCGGTATCTTTGCACGCATCATTCCGCGCTGACGCGGCGAGCCGATAAACGCTCATCCATGTGGCGGCCGAAGTCGCATTGGCTATCATCCAGAGAATGAGATTGCCCGGGCACGTGGGGGGGATCAGCATTCATGAATCGATGCTACTGAGCTTCCTATTGCTGTCTAGCGCAGCCAATATCCGCCGTCAGCGACCCGCACCGTATCTCGTGTATCTGCCGTTATTGCCGGTGGCCACTGAGCGATTGCGGCCGAACCACGGGAAACTGCGAATGTGGTGTTTGGGAAGAGGCAATTACTTAAACACTTCGAGATACAGAGTTGTTTATTAATCATGGAGGCCGCAAGTTCTTAGGGCTCTTTAAAGGACCGGCGCGTCGTGATGGTCAACAAGAGCCGCCGGGATAGTGCCCACTCATACCCCGGACAGTGAGATTGGCGACTTCGCGGAAATTGTGGAATCTCACTGATTGCCAATTGTTCCTCTTTATTTCCGTCCTCGGTATACACTCGGCCAAAGTTTTTGCGAACAAAAATGTGTTGTTCCACTTGCACATCCAAACACTCTTGATTCCTTATTGGATTTGTATTGGTGGAGAAATGAGTTGACGAGGTTCGAAGCTTGATCCGAGGTATCCCTGACAACTCCAGCCATAATTGAGGTTACAACCTAAGACATGTGGTTCATCGAAGCATCCATAGGCAGGAATTGCATGTATCAACAGTCTTCCAGGCCCTACCCGTACAAATAATAACAAGAAGCTCATTCTGTCAATCTGCTTGCAGCAAGTTGACGGAATCTTGAATCAATGGCATACGGGAAAGCATATCCGTAATACTGTGATAGATAATTAAATGGTAGTTTGATGTGAATAGGTGAGAACAAAAGAGCACGACAAGATAGTGACCCCAAAATAATGCTGCAATACAGACGTCACACAGCCAATAACGGTAATTCACAAAGCTCAACTACGTGAATTCTTGGTGAACTCTGAAGACGACATGCATCTGTGCGGCACAGTTTAGGCAGAAATGGCTGATTTACGTGTGGTTTGAACAGTATTTTCAGGCAGCAACGGGCTTTTGGCAAGGATCACAGCTGACAATGGCATCAGTCAACGACCAGAAAAGCCTTGGCTCAGCCAAAAAGCGCGCTGTTGATTAGCACCGGAGAAACCGGATGGGATCCGATTCGCTTCAACTTTAAAACCACATGCTTCAACATCGTGAACATGCAACATCCCAATTTAGAGGACGAGCAGTTTTCTGGGGTTCACCTTCCAAATTGGTGGTATGACTCAACTAGATAGTGTAAGGGAAGGTGCAAATTCGATTGTGGTTACTGGCTTGGTAAGAGCTACCTGGAGCGTGGCCGAAAGATACCTCTCTAGGGTCAATAACAACACACTTGTGGCATATTTAAAACAATCCTAAGATCCATTCACCACGAAACCCCGCACGCTTATTTCAACAACAATATACGATATTTTTGACAAGTCGTCTCTGCCCATCATGAATCACGAACAATTTCAAGAGCGTCTTGACTTCGCCAGGAGCACGTTGATTGGGTTCGGTCTCGAGGTAATAACCACTACTCACTCTCAAAGCCCACTTTACTGATACCAAATATAGCCCACCGAGATCACACCTGTGGAATACCAAGAGGATGTCCCATTTCCTTACAATAACTTCATCTACAAAATCACTTTGGCCAAGCCAGCCACCAAGGACAATTTCCTTCATGCTGGCTCGTACACTACGCTTCCGCCAGAGGGAGGCATCTCAACCTTCGTCATGCGGCTAGCTAATCCCAAAGCCATGGACATCATCCAGGATAACCGAGTCGAGAACGAGGTCGCAGCGATGTACATCGCTCGCCAGGGCCTCCAAGCTTTCAAACCTGATGCCGCCGGGCTCATTCCAGCCGTCTTTGCGTGGAGTTCAGCTCAAGGCGCAGGTGATGGCTATGACTGGACTTTGATGGATTTCAAGCACGGCGTGCCGCTTGACACCAAGTTCAAGGACCTATCAGACGATGAGAAGAAGACTGTGCTTGGTCAGATTGCAGATGTCTTCACAGGTATTCAGCGAGCGCCGTTGCCTGAGAGCATCAAGTTGCATGGCGGATTGACCATCGATGAGTCTGGAAATATCGTGGGTGGCAAGATGACAATTCTGGAAGGCGCACCATGGAATTCGTACACCGACTTTTGGAAGTCCAAGTTGGAATTTGGCCTGCGCGATGCGGAAGGGAGCTCGAATCTGCAAGGTTGGAAGCCGAACGGTGTTCGCGAACGTATCGACAAGTTCATTCTGAGTGGACTTGACCAGTATCTTGCTGGAGCTGGCGTCGATGAGACGCAACGCGTGCTGATTCACGGCGACCTCAGTAAGTCAGGGGGGACTCTTGCTCTCCCGAGGTGTGTTTATTAACATGAACATCAGCTACCAACAACATCCAATACGACCCTGCAACAAAACAGATCACGGGAGTTCTTGATTTTGACTGGGCTTACATCTCTCATCCAGCCCATGAGTTCTTCACCTCTTTTGGAGACATTGGAGGCAGCACCAACGGCGGCACTGCAAGGGACCCCGACTTGAGCGATGGTAAAATTGCCAACGCAATGCTGGCAGGCAACTTCGACATCCCCGATTTTCCAGAAGAGGCGGTCGGGCAACTTGCGAGAGCAAAGGCATGGGATGACGCATTGGCTGAGAGAGGGGCGCTGAGACCAAGTGAAATTGCTGGCATGGCTGCGCTGGAACAACTTCGGAAGCTGGAAAGCCTTCTTGCTCCATTCACGCTACATCACCCAGTCATGTTGAAGAGAAAGACGGCGGAGCAGATTGTGGAGATGCGGGCTGCTGGTGAGAAGGAGTTGATTGAGTGCCTGGAGCGGTTCGGGTATTGATACAATGGGGCAGGTTCATGGCAACATTCGTTTTGAAGCCACAAGGCTCACAATAAATAGTCATATTTAGAGATTGAAGATCTCACAAGGGACCTGAATGTGTTGATGGCGGTGGGCTTGTGTTGTGCCAATCCTGGTCCTGGTCAAACTTGCCCCCACTTGAGGTCCACAAGGGCTAAACCCACGCAACATATTCCACATTTTCTGCAGAAGTGCTTACACCAGCCCATCACGGCTGGATCAACTCAATTGGTCTATTAGTCTAGTTGGTTAGGACGTCGGATTCTGATGATCTCAGGATCTTCCGTAAGCCCAGGTTCGAATCCTGGATGGACCTTGTTTTTGCTTTTTGAACTTCTCTAGTGCATACGATGATGTCTCAGGAGAAGCGGGGCCCTCCAAAGGTTTGTACACGGATAAAGCGGAGAAGTCGCTTCCCCCGTATTTTATCTCTTTGAAGTGTCTGATTGGGCAGATGTGTATACATCTGTGTACTCAAACTCACGGAGGACGAAACAACTTGACCATAAGTTCATCATCAGACTAAGTATGAAGAATTCAAGAGGGAAGGAAAGTCCTCAACTGAAGATGCTCGGGCTCAGATCGAAAGGACCTGCGACAGAGGCAAGTCTCGGCTGCTCGCACCCACAAACACGGTATAATCGCCCTCCTGAAGAGTCCATTTCTGAGCCACGACATCCCACACACTCAAATCCCGCCTTGTCAACTCGAACTGCAGGTCCGCACCCTGTCCACTCTCAAGGGCCACCTTCTCAAACCCACGAAGCTGTTTAGGCGGACTGTTCGGAATGGCAACATACAGCTGCGCGACTTCCTCTCCCGCGCGGGACCCCGTGTTGTTCAGCGTGGCGTGGATGGTTGCGACGGTAGACCATAAGGCATCAGAGTTTGCCGCAAAGCCTGCCTGCGTATCCTGCTTCTTGACTGAGATTGACGAGTACTCGAAGCTGGTGTAACTCAGCCCATACCCAAACTCGTATCTCGGAGTGACGTTCTTAGCATCGAAGTCGCGGTAGTCAATGTAAACGCCCTCTGTGAAGTCGCACTGCGGACTCGTCGTGTTCGTCTCACCGCGCCCGCAGGGCTTGTAGACAGAGTAGTCGCTCTCGTTCTTGGCGAGGGTGTAGGGGAGCTTTCCGGAGAAGGAGGACTCGCCGTAGAGGAGCTGCACGAGCGCTTCACCACTGTCTTGGCCGGGAAGATGGGCGAGGACGGTGGCGGTGACATTGGGGTGGTCGATCCACTGGTCGACGAGACGGATGCCGGCGGCGTGAATGATGACGATGGTGTTGGGGCATTTGGAGGCCACGCTGAGGACGAGACCGTCGCTGAAATCGTCGTGGAGGCCGTCACGGTCCCATCCTTCCGTTGCCATGGCGTTAATGAAGACGAGGCAGACGTCACTGGCGGCGTTGACGTCGGGATTGGGAGATGTGAGGTCCCAGTTTACCCAGCTACCGTCTTTGGCTGCTCTGTGCTGGATGGAGCTGAGGGGCTACAATGGGTTAGCCAAATCTGGAAATGAATAATGGGCTTTTACTTACATCGAGGATATAAGACGGCGCATTGGCGGCAGCGCGGCCTCCACTGACGATGGTTCCTCCCTTGGCCGCTTGGTCGAAGTGTCTTTCGGTGCCTAGCACGGCCTGGCCCATCTCTGGAGAGGAGTAGTAGCCAAGCTCAAACAGCTTGTCAGTGTTCTTCGTGCCGGGTACCGTGGCATCATACCCAAAGACCGAGATCATGTTGGGCGCTTTAGCGAAGGGGAGGGCATTGTTCTCATTTTTCACGAGGACGTGTCCGGCAATTGCGCCCTCGAGAATGTTTGACCTCGAGTCTGGGTCGCGAGCATCGACTTGCTCATGAGGCTCTGTGAGATTCTTCATACCAATCCCGGGAGTGGGGAAGTCTGAGTCCTGGCCAACAAGGTACCAGGCCGCAAGAATTCTGGAAGAGGTTAATGACGTCTCGTGGATTGTTTGAATTGGGATGAATTACCTTGTAGCCATATCCGTCACTCGAGACTCGTCGACGGCACCATTGTTGACAGCATCGGTCAAGTTCTGACCAAAACTTCCCCCAAGAGGCATGACCATGTCCAGGCCAGAATTGGCACTCTGGAGATTGTGCTGCGCGTTCCAGTCGAGAAGCACAAACCCATCGAACTCGAGCTCACCCTTGAGGACGCCGTTCATGAGTTTGCTGTTTTCGCAGCCGTAGGTGTTGTTGATTCTGTTGTAGGAACACATGATGGATGCAGCACCGGCCTTGACACCATCGACAAAGGGCCAGAGGTAGAACTCATGCAGGGTCTTGTCGTCGATGTTGGACGATGCGGCTTCGACACCAAAGTATGGCCTTCTGTAGGTTTCTTGCTCGTTTCCGATGAAGTGCTATCGAGCAAGGTCAGGAACAAGTTTTTGTCTTCTTTTTTTTCCGCAATTTGAGCGTAAATACGCACCTTCAGGTTGGCAATGACACCGGCATCTTGGTGACCAATGATGGTCTCCGCGTTGAGCTGTCCCGACAAGTACGGGTCAACCGAGAAACCCTCTTTGCACGAGTTTAGTATCGTTACGAAACTTGCAGCTGAGATGAGTGTTTCTTACCCCAGTTCCTGCCACCCAGAGGTGATCTTCCAAGAGGACCTGCATTGGGTCCCAGTAGAACATTTACTGAGTAAACCGTCAATGACCTCCCCAAATTAGAAGTTGTCAATTACCTTGCACTCACCTCCCTTAGTCTTGAACTCCTTTCCCATCCAGTATCCACGGTGGTAAGTCAAGTTCTTGTCCCAAGTGGCGCCGATGTGCAGAGCTGAAGGATACGAATTGACAAGATCGGTCGCTCTCACGCCATTGCCTGCATCATGAAGGCACATCCCAGGCCACCCCAGCCGCGGGATTGACCCCGTATTGCCAGCGCAGACATTATCGCTCGCAAATCCACGAGTAATGTTGACCTTTTCCTCCAAGGTCAATTGGTCTACTAATTTGCGCACGCTGGCGTACGCATCCTTCCAAACTCCTGATCCCTTTCCAGATGCTAATTCGCAATTACGTCAGTTGTTGATTTGTTGACGCGCCCAGGGTTGTTGGACGGGCAACGAGACTCACGTGACGGGTAAACCTCTGGCGACTGCGCGACGGCTGCGACGCCTGTCGAAAGCGCGAGAAGCTGCGCAAGAGCAGCCAAGCTTCCAGTCGACCACATTCCGAACGGGTTGACTCTCGAAAAGTCGGGTGGTGAGACAAGGCGTCGGCCACGATGGCTGTGAGTACCTATGTATCTATGTATGGTCACTGAAGCCCCGTTTAATACGTTATGTAACAACACGGACTTATATAAATCCCCGAAGAGTAGCCGGCTCACCGCTGGTGCGACGATCGAATCGGTGCGTTTCTCGGCCGAGCCAAGGATTTTTTCCCAGAACATCAAGACTTGCGAACTTTACTTCAGGAACCTCATCCTACGTTGCGCAGTTGCGATGAATGATAGGTTTGAGGTGCGGAGTTCCTCCGCAGGGCCTCCACATCGTGAGGAGAAATGGGCAGGATGAGGGGGACGGGGAGCGCTTCCGGGAATACTGCCAGGAACATGACGTCTATCAGCAGGCACTTTGCGGGGGTACCGGCTGACCGGGGTGGGGGAATGGTAGCAATTTCGTCCTCCGGGGATGACCGGGTCACCTTCAACACCAACCGGAAGCGAAGTTTGTGAGCGTCTGACTACCTATAACTTCATGGGGAATCACGGCATCCGGCCGGTGTGAGATTCGGCGAATCTTTTGGTGTCTAAGCAAGCATCGTGCTGTGGATATGAATTACTGGCTGGAATCTCATCCGGGAGGTATCTACCGCTAGCATCGGACCGCTCTGCCGGGTTCATACCTCACTGTGCTCGAATGAGTTCATGGTCCCGAGAAAATCATACATTGGACAGTTGGTGCTACACTAAGTTTCTCCTGGAATGAAACCCAATTCAGCCATCCCACGGGTGCCCCTATTATCTGTCGGAAAACCTCTGCTGTTGGGTAGCAGATTGGGACACCCATGCGTTGGTATTTTTGAGGAGGGGAGCTGTTTGCTGTCACGTTCATCGATTCAACATCAAGCTGTAGAACTCATGAAATTTGCTGGGTTGTGTATTGGTAGCGATCTTGCCCAGGATTATTTCCAAAGAAAGTGCTAATTGTTCTCATCAAGTGCTGTCTAGCCATGCTCCGATCTGCGTTCTCGTCAATGTCCCCGGGAAATCTTTACGTTCAGGTCTGGCTTTTCCCAAAGCATGAACACCTTCTGTCTTTCAATCCAATCTTGGCTATCCGATTGGAGTTCGAGATCGAAGTTCCAAACCAAATATGCCAGAATCATGCGCATCTCCGCCCATGCAAGGCTGTCGAAATGGTTAGTTAAGCGAGGCACAGAATGAGTTCAGGCGACTTTGTGGGATCGCAGCTTACTTCTTCCCCAAACAATCCCTAGGTCCCACGCTGAACGGTCTCATAGCGTTCCTATCATCCTGGCGGAACTCAACTGGGGCATCTTTCACCCACCTTTCCGGGATAAATTCAAGGGGGCGATGAAAGTTTTCCGCCGACCGGTTGGCCGCCCAAAGGTTCATAGTCAAGCTAGTCTTTGGGGGCAGCAAATGACCCATCACATATCCTCCGGCTTTTGGAGTCACTCGGAAGAGGTTGTCAGGCGCAGGCGGATAGAGGCGCAGCCCCTCTTGAAGAACGGCATTGAGGTATTCGTGTTGCTGGAGCTTGACCAAGGTGAGGTCAGACTCGTTGGGAAAGTCGGTCCGAACAAGAGACGTCAACCTTTCGATGACAGGTCGATTTTGGCACAGGAGATAGACGGTGCCAGAAAGCATAGTGGCCGCTCAGGTAGGATCAGCCGACGAGTGCTAAGGAAGTACAGGAGACAGGACGGTACTGCAGACTTACTGGTCTCGCTGCCCGCAACGATGAATGTGATTGCCGCTGCTTCAATCTCTGGTTCCGTCATGCTAAGGAGTCCGCGTGTCAGCAAAACGGCTAGGAATGCAATGAGCCCATGGTAGCGAGGTACCGTTGTTCGCCCGTCTGGCGAAGAATGTACGACATGAAATCCGGCCGCTCGGTACCGAGCCCCATTCGCCTTTTCGCAGCCTTGGCACCAAAAGCGACAGCTGCCCGCTGATGCTTGAGCATGTTTGCGGGAATGCATGCCATGGCAAGACGCATGAAGACAGGCGGCAGCCGAGTCAGCTCCCGCATAAAGGTGAAGGCTTTCAGAGTCAAAAAGACCATTTCGAGCCAGGGATGAAGCCGATCTTTGCTGAGGCCTTCGAAGCTCTCGGCGAATGTAAGCTCACCAATAATGTCGGTTGTGAGAAGGTTGAGCCAACGGGTGATATTGACAACATCTCCGCCTGGCTGGCTAATACCCTCGTGTAATCGAGATATGAACATGGTAGTATACTGCTTGAGAAAGCCCTCCTGTAGCGATAGTGCTTTCTCAGAAAAGGCATGCGCTTGGATTCGTCGCAGTCGGCGATGGTCAGCATCTTTTGCTGTGGACTATTGGGGCGCGAGTCAGCTTTCGTGTTCGAGCCGACGCGAGAACAGTTATCACGCACGATGGTGTCAGCCTCTCCGGGAGGTGTAATGTAAAAGCTTGGATCCTTGGGGAAGTTTGCTCTTCCATTTTGTCGTCTGAGACCGTATATGTCTCCACGAGAGCGTTAGCGCTCAGCTGCGGAACGGTATGAGAAGGATTATTCCGACTCACCGTCCCATGCTTGACTGCTGGTGAAAGATAAGGTGTTGGGGGTTATTCGAACAGCATGGCCGTAGATCTCGTGAAGACGCGCTGTATTTCGCGTGGCTGTTCCTCTGAAGATCTGAATCGTGTATGGAAGGCGGCTTGCCGCTTGCCACCGCGGCCCCGGATATTTGCTGAGTGGATGAAACCAGATGTTGTAGGCGGCATTGAGAGAGAACCATAAGATCAACTAGAAGACGTTGCGGAACCGTTGAGAGAGCGTACACGTTGGACGGAAGAGCGGACAGGAAGACTTACGACTGCCAGGATACCCACTCCGGCAAAAACATACTGCGGCACCATTGCCGGTGCCTTCATAAAAATGCCGTTAGAGGACATACCTACAGGTTAGGGAAGGATATAGGTTTAAGACGAATATTAGATTGTCGATGAGATGAATGGGCGGGGAGGGCTTGAAGAGGTCCATCCTTTAAACTATTTAGATGGACAGGCTGCTGGCGAAGATATTCGACGGTGATGTGTAGTCTCCGTGAGTCCGGTCAATCGTATTGACGGATGGCAATACGAGCGTATCCGCGGCAATGCACGATGCGACGACGTCACTTTATTAGTCGCGATGAGGACTACGACCTCGCGGATAGGTAACCATGTGATGCCACCCAAATCTCGTACTCGCACCGATGCCGAGCTTGGTTTACATCGCAAATCGGACGACGCAGGTTCCGTTGTATCGCACGCGGATGTCAACACATACTTCGTTTGCTGACATGAGACTACCTAGGTACTCCAAATAGGAAAGCATTTGATTAGATTTCACTTCAATTCAACCTGAGGATAGAACGAGTAGGATGAGTGCAAAGGTGTACAAGAACAATAGTAAACATGCGTTGGACAATACAACAGACATATAACGAGACTTTTGGAGGCCACCTGCTGCCAGATGTTGTCAGCCCTTACGCATGGATTCTCCCCCCCTGGACCACCCTGTCTCCAGTTTTCGACGACACCACCGTCAATCACAACACCATCGATGCTTCCACGAAAGCAATTTGAGCCACCAACGCCTTCCCAGACCCAATTGACGCGTAAAACACGCTCAGTTCGCTAATTTGAAACACACACAGCTTCATATCCTTCATTCTTTTCATTCTACTCCGTAATCTTGACCAGCTGGCTCTTCTCAGCAATCTTGGCCGCGAACTCGCGGATGGGCACCGCCGACACGATCTCCAGCAGCGCCATGTTCGCCTTGAGCTCTCGCGCGATCCAGTTACGGACTTCAATGGCAGTCAATGAGTCGACGCCGTAACGGTACAGCGGCTGCGCGGGGTCTACCTCGGACGCCGGCATCTGCAGGATCTCGGCCGTCCGCTTCGAGAGCGCGTCGGTCACGATCTCGGCCGCCTGCTGCATCGACGACACGCTCGCGAGCTGCGAAGCGATCGACACCATGGCAGCGGCCTCGGCGTTGTTATCAGAAGACGAGCCGGTTGACGTGGCTATGGCCATGGGGCTGAAGCGCGGGTCCGAGAGGTAGAACGGCTGAGGGAGGCGGTGGGCTGCCCAGACGTCGGCTGAGCCCAAGCCGGTGACTACCTGTGCAGGGACAGCCTCTTCCGAGTTCTGCTCCTGTTTCTGGCCGTGAACGACGCTCTTGATGAGCGCGTGGAAGATGGGCTCCGGGATGCCGACGGCCTCCTCCCAGCGGCCCAGCACACCGCTCTCGGTGTTGCCTTCGGCCAGCACGCCGACGTCGCGCATGACGCCCAGGTCGACGGCCACGGCCTTGAGTCCGCGCTTGCGGCGGTATGCTGCCAGCGCGTCCTGATATGTGTTTCCAGCCGCGTATGCCGCCTGGCCCGGGTTACCGACGACACCGGATACGGATGAGCACAGCACGAAGAAGTCGAGGGGGCGGTCCGCGCCGAAGTACTCGTGCAGGTTGCGCGATCCGGCCACCTTGGGTTGGAGTGGCTGCGTCCACTGCGCGGGCTGCATCTTCTCGAAAACGACGTCGCGCAGCACCATGGCTAGTTGAACGACGCCGCGGACTGGCGGCATCTCGCGCTCGCATACCGCCATGGCTGCTTGTAGGGATGCTGCATCGGCTGCGTCTGCTGCGTATGCGCGGGCCTTGACATTCCAGCGCGTGGTCAGCTCATTGAGCAAGGTCTGGGCCGAGGCCGAGGCATCACCAGAGCGTGAGAGGAAGGCAATATGGCGAGCGCCCGCGGCGGCGAGGTTTCGCGCCAGACTGCGGCCAAGGCCGCCCATGCCGCCGACCAGGAGGTAGGTAACGTCCGGATCGAGACGGAACAGATCGGCAGCGCGCTGGAAGACGGGAGCTCCCTCGTTATCATCCTCGGCATTGAAGGTGATGACGGCCTTGCCGGTGTGCTTGCCCTGCTGCATGACGCGGAAGACTTCCTCGACCTGGCTGGGGCGGTATGCCTTGAGCGGATAGGCAGGCGAGAGATAGCCTTGCTCGACGAGGCCGTAGACCTCACCGAGGACACTGCCAAGGTCATCAACAGGGTAGTTGAGGATATCACAGAAGGCAAACGTCGCGTTCTTGACAAAGGGCCGCATGTCGAGCGGTGAGTTGTTGGTGATATCGCGCAGACCGATCTCGACAAACGTGCCGAAGGGCGCCAGGCAGCCGGAATCCCACGAGGCGCGAAGCAGCTCGTCGGCGAGTGAGTTGAGGATGCAGTCGACGCCGCGGCCACCGGTGACGCGCTGGACGCCCTTGACGAAGCTCAGGTCGCGAGAGTGGAAAATGTGCTCCCCCGGGATCTCGAAGCGTTCCCGCATGAGCTGTCGCTTGCTCTCGGAACCGACGGTCACGTAGATGACCAGGCCCAGGTACTTGGCGAGCTGGATGGCGGCTTGTCCGACTCCGCCAGCCGCGGCGTGGATCAGGACCGACTGGCCCTTACGCAGCTTGGCCAGACGCACAAGGGCGTAGTACGCCGTGACGTGCACCAGGTTGATGGCGGCACCTTGTTCGAAGGTGATTGACTCAGGCAGCTTGTGGACGACGGCGTGGTGTGTTCTGACAACTGTGGCGTGGCTTCCGTACGCGTGGGCGGCAACACGGTCGCCGACCTTGACGTTGTTGACCGCGGCACCGGTCCGTGTCACGATACCGCTGGCTTCCAAGCCCAGCATCGGCACCGGGACCAGGCCCATGGCGCCCATGATGTCCTTGAAGTTGATGCTTGAGGCGCGCACGCTGATCTCGACGTCTGTGTCGGCAAGCGGCTCGAGTGTCCGCTCGTCCTTGACAAAGTGGAGCGTGTCTAGTAGACCAGGACGGCCAATGGCCAAGCGGACGGGCGACTTCTCCTGGGCCAGAGGCACTATGCGCGTGGCGTCCTTGAGGTGGCGGGCGATGCGCCGCTCACCCACCGCGCTCTTGTACACGCGAGACGTCTGCAGCAAACCTTGTACCTCGCGGAACTCGTTGTCGGAAGTATCGCTGGCGAGGATCCGGCCGGCGAGCGACGGTCCGCATGCTGCAGACGGGCTGCTGAGATGGAGTGTCTGGAACCGCAGGCTGGCCTTCTCGTTGGCGACGGTTCGTGCGAGGCCGTCCACGACGTAGAAGGACGGGTCATCGCCGCCTCCGGTCACCCAGAGGATTCGCTCGCTCTGTAGGATGAGACTTTGAAGGGCCTGGAAGTCACTCTCAGAAAGATCAGCTAGCATGGGCTGCTCGAGTTCCAACAGAGATACGACGGCGGCGGGAGAAGATGAGTCGCTGTCGTTCACTCCTGATGCAGAACCAGCGACTTGATCCCAGAACTTCACCACCACGGTCTCTCCCTGGGAAATCAGTTTGTCTTCGAGCGTCTTGGAGAAGTCTTGAGTGGCAGGCGATGGTTCGGAGGGTAGGACAATGACGAAGTTGTGAGCCGATGTTGTCTCGCCGTTCTGCAGATCTGCGTCCGGGCTATATCTGAACAGGGCTACAACCGCATTGTCATCACCTGTAAAAAGTGTTGATACGACTCGCCAACCCTTGGACTGGAGGAATAGCGTGTTTGCTGCGAGAGCCTGACGACTATTCGAGGAGAGGACGAGGGTAGCATCCGCCTTGGCCAGGCCGACAAAAGAATCTAAGAGGGTATTGTCATCACCCACCAGGTTCTGGGAGAGAGGCGGCGAAACGACCAACATATCAGCAGATGTAGCGTCCTGGGTGGCCTGATCCAGCGGCAGTGCCTCACCGACCAGTGTAGCAGCGGCTTCGGTCTCGGTGACACCGTCACCCTGCGCCAGCGCGTAGCGAATGTTGGAGGGGGGCACTGCGCCATTCGGCAGCGATTGGCCAACGACGCCGTTCACGATGGACTGGCCCTCGGCAAGAGCCTTGCGGTCCTGCACCAGTTCGATCACCGCAGCTGAAGGCTTCTCGTGGAGCAGCATGGTGATCAGCCTGGCCATGCCCTCCCCAGGCTGAGTCTGGGGTGCTGCGACGGCCTTTGCGACGTCAGACTCCTCCAGCAGACTCATGGTGTAATCCCATCGTACTTCGGCCGTGACGGATGCGCCGGGCCCGTCGAGAACGGTGTCAGGGCTGCCGTCTTGCTCATCCTGGCCGCCGGCAACGTCGAGCTCCGAAATGCGGAAGTCTTCAATCGCGATGTACATCTTGTCGAGCTTCGGGTCGAAAAGGAACATGTCGTTTGTCTGCTCATGGAAGCCGTGGCGCTTGTTGGTGCTGAAGCCGGCCATGATATCGTCTGGTGCACCAGGCACGTCCATCCTGATCTCCATCGCGCCGAGACGCGTAGGCGCGAACGGCTTCAGGCCCAGCACACCGCCACGGTATGTGGCGCCGACCCAGCACTGGAAGATGGCGTCGAGTGTGGCCGCGTGGATAAGGAACGGTCGCGTGCCGCGGTGCGAGTCCCGGTTCTGGGCCGAGTCCGGGCCCACCTGTCCCTGGCTGAACGTCTTGCCGATGTCCGTGACACGGAGCCGGAAGTGGGTCTTGCCCGGCCCGACAAATAGGTCTTCAACACCCTGGAAGAGCTCGCCGTACTTGAAGCCAGTGCCCTGCGCGATCTGCGAGTAGAAGTCGTCCTTTGCAACGGTCTGATGGAGCTCGGTAACGGCCTCTTGGTACTGTGCCGCCCGCTGCGCGACAACGTGAGCCTCCTCACGCTCCATGTGCTCGCTCTTAGCGGCCGCGTAGTCGATGGCGATGAGACCGCGGCAGTTGTCTCGCAGCTGGCTGGAGTTGGTGTTGTTGTTGGCCGATGACAAGGTGAATTCCCACCAAGGTCCCTGGCCCGACCCAGCACGGGTCATGTTTACCACCGCCTCTGTGGCCACACCCTCGGAAATCGACACTGCAGCCATGACAGACACATCGCGTAAGCGCAGGGCGTGGATTGCCTTTCCAGGCTCGGCCAGCTGCTGCGCCGCCTCGAGTACCATGCTGATCATGCCGGCGGCGGGGAAGACGACCGTGTCGCCGACGGTGTGCCCGCGCAGCCACGGCTCGTCATCGAGACGGATGAAGCCGCGCCAGACGTGCTGCTTCTCCCGCATCACTGGCGTCGGAGCACCTAGAAGGCCCTTAGCGGGCTGGTCTCGGAACCAACGCTCTCTCTGCACCCTTGGGTAAGCATTGTACTTGTTGTCGTGCATCCAGGGGTACGGGGGCAGGTCCGTGAGCAGGTCGACCGCCGGCGACTCATCGCCGTTGACCTTGGCCAGATCCAGCGGGATACCGAGGTGGAACAGCTGCTCAGCCATCCTCAGGCTCGTCTCGGTGGCGTCGGCGCCGCGGCGGAGGACCGCCTGGTAGGCCACGGCGCCGCTCTTCACGCCGTGGTGCGAGAGGATCTGCTCGATGGGCCCGCCCAGGGTGCTGTGGGGCCCGATCTCGACGAGTAAGTCGATGTCAGGCTCGTTCTCGTTCTCGGTCTCGGTCTCCGGCAGGACCAGCCTCTTCAGGGCGTCGGAGAATAATACTGGTGAGGTGAAGTTCTGCAGCCAGTAGAAGGGTCCCAACTGCTCTGAGGACACCTCGTCGCCCAGCACACTGGAGATCATACGAGGAGCTCCCTCGTCTGCGCTGACAGCGATGGGCTCGACACCCTCCGAGACCATGGCCTGGTAGTATTCGCCGGAAACGGTCGCGACATGGGACGAGTGGTAGGCCACTTGGACCTTGAGCCGCCGGCAAAATGTCTTTTGCTCGTCCAACGCAGCAGCTATCGTGTCCATCGCGGCCGAGTCTCCCGAGAGTGTGATGCTGGACGGGGAGTTGACGCACCCCACGCCGACCTGTCCAGACAGTCCGAGCTTTTCGATCAGGCCCTCGGCCGTCTCGCGGGAGCATCCCGCCGCCATCATGGCGCCGTTGAGATGGGGCGCAACCGTCGGCAGTAGAGCCGAAGTCGTCCCGCGGGAGTATGCCACAACGAGCGCGTCCCGGTGTGTCAGAGCCCCCATGCAGTAAGCCGCCGCGATCTCTCCGCTCGAGTGGCCGACGACCTTGGCCGGCTTGCTGAGGACCGGGGAGCCCCACGAGCGGATCTCGTCAACGAGGGCGATCTGCAGGACGCTGCAGATGGGCTGGCTGATCTCGGGCTGGCCGAGCCGGGACCCCTTGCCCGTCTTCGACAACTCGGCCACAGGGTCCCAGGTGCAGCCGAGGCTCTCGAGGATGGCGGCCGACCGGGCGACTGAGGCCCGGAACACGGGGCGCGAGAGGAGCTCGATGCCCATGCCGGCCCATTGGGCGCCCTGGCCGGTGAAGACGAAGCCTACGCGCAACGGCTTCGGATCGGATGAGGCGCGGGAGATCTTCCAGGTGTCCTCTGAAGGCGCGGCGGCCAGCTGGGACTGCAGTTGTGAGAAGCTGCTTGCCAGGCAACTGGCTTTCCATCCCAGACTGGAGCGCGCGGTGGCGAGTGTGTGCGCGAAGTTGGCCAGGTACTCGGGCTCACCCTTCTCGGGTGTCCAGGTTGGGTTTTCACTCCGAACCTTGTCGAGATGCTGCGCCAGCGTGGTTGAGACGCGCTTGATGCCAGCTTGATCGTGACTGCTGAAAACGAAGAGTCTCTTCTTATCAACAACGACGTCTTTAGAGGACGCATTACCATTGATGTGAACCCCATTCGTCAGTTGCTTTGGTGTCTTCTTGAACTCCTCGAGGACGACGTGGGCGTTGGTTCCGCCCATGCCGAAACTGCTGACACTCATGCGTTTTGTCTCGGCCTCAGGCCAAGGGGTCAGTGACGTTGGTACCACCATATTCCACTTATCAAAGGGAATTCTCGGATTGGCCTTGTGAAAGTGGACGTTGGGCGGGATCTTGCCGTGCTCCAGGGCCAAAACGCCCTTAATAAAGCCCGCCACACCGGCAGCAGGCTCAAGATGTCCAATATTCGCCTTCACGCTGCCCACGTACAGCTTTCTCGACTCGCTCGCATTGCGGCCAATCGTCTCATGGATCGCGCCCAGCTCGATCGGGTCTCCGACTTTGGTGCCGGTCCCGTGGGCCTCGACGTACTGCGTCGCGTCGTAGTCGAGCCCGTTGGACTCATAGACCAGCTTGATCAGCTCGGCCTGGGCCGAGGCAGACGGCGTGGAGATGGTCTTGGTCCAGCCGTCCGAGTTGACGCCGCTGCCGCGGACCACGGCTCGGATGTGGTCGCCGTCGCGGACGGCCTGGTCCAGCGGCTTGAGGATGACGATGCCGCAGCCCTCGGCGCGGCCGTAGCCGTTGGCGCCCTCGTCGAAGGAGAGGGAGCGGCCGTCTGGGTTGAGCACGCCCAGACTGTTGAGTTCCATGGTTGCCTCGGGGCCGAGGATCATGTTGATTCCGCCTGCGACGGCCATCTGGGTGTCGTGTGAGTGATACAAGATAGCTAACAAGACGTGTGATAGAGATTCATGAACGCACCTCTGCCTGGCCAGACCGCAGACTCTCGCACGCCTGGTGAATAGCCACCAAACTAGACGAACACGCCGTCTCGACCGTCAAACTCGGCCCGCGCAGGTCGAAAAAGTGTGACAGGCGGTTGCTGACCATCTCGTCGCTGACGCCCATCAAATACAGGCGCGGCCACTGCTCGAAGTCGCGCACGAGGGCGTCGCGGTAGTCGCTCCACGCGGTGCCGATGATGCAGGCGGTCCGCGTGCCGGCCATGCGCGGCGGCGGCAGGCCGGCGTTCTCGAGGGCCTCGTACGTCACCTCGAGCAGGATGCGCTGCTTGGGGTCGAGGACGGCGGCCTCGGCGGCGGAGAACTTGAAGAAAGACGAGTCGAAGGCGTAGGGGTCCTCTTTGATGAAGTGCCCACCCTTGGTCGGCAGCACGTTTTGCCTGTCTTTGGGGTTGGCGTGGTAGAAGGCTGATGTGTTGTAGCGGTTTGTCTCGGGTGAGTAGCCATCTGCGGTTTGGTGATGTGTGTCAGTGATCTGTCTTTCTGTCTGGCTGGCCGGTTGCTTGCGGCGTTCCATGTTCCAAGCGCAAAGTTGTGAAGTTACTAACCTCTCCCCTCTTTCAACATGTTCCAGTATTCTGTCGCGCTGGTGGCATCGCCGGGAAGTCGGCAGGCTAGGCCGACCACAGCAATGGGGATGTTATCCCGACGAACGTTGTGAGACCCCATGATGAAAATGAAAACAAGAACTCTGAAAAGTCAAATGGTATATTGGTCTTTACGAGGCTACCGCGAACAACTCTCTCAAGCTACCTAAATCCAACAGCGTCGATGGGCACCAGCAGCACTTATCACGGCAACTGGGAACGCTTTCCATGGCCCCCTCGATGCCCACTCGTGGTGACCGACTATCTTGAGCGAATAATGTCAACATGAACTCGGCCAGGTATCCTGAGGGTAGACCCTGTGACCAGAACTGCATACGTGCGTAGCAGAAGCAGAGGGTCTCCATCCACGATGACTTTCAGGAATCTCACATTCTATCATCGAACATGATTCATTGTCAAACTTCCAGACCCCACGATCCTGAGATTATATCCCGAGGGGCTCACCGAGTTAGCATGGCCACTTAGATTGTAGACGACCTGCACGGGGCAAGAGACCACGCCGTTTCGGGAGAGGGATCTGCGAATACCAGCCGGCAGCTATCCACCTTCGGGACGACCGTTGTGATGTCCCGGCGGGAGGTTCTGTATCTAGTATCTCTTTCAACCCTATGGATTCTCGGGGTCCGACAACCTCCCACCTCGGTGAAGAGCTGTACAGGGCACGGGCAATCAATCGGTAGAATTTTCTTTCTTGCAACTGGTGGAAATAGAGTTTCAGACGATCAACAGTGCGTTTGTACGGGGTAGTACTACGGGTAGGAGGGGGTTATTGAAAGTGGATGTTGATTGTTCTTTCTCCTAGGGCCCATGGTTCACGAAGCTGTGTAAGTACACATACATTCCACAGTGTGAACGGGAACATCTCCCCACAACGACCAGGGCAACCTTTGAGCGGCCTGTCCGTGACGAATGGGGCTCTGTTTCGCCGAGTAATGCACCCCGGACTTTCTAACCCACGGCCTCACTATACGGCAAGTACACGGGCCTAGAGCAGTAGAAGTTCTGCGTGCCTGACTCGGCTGCTCGGGCCGGCTACGGGTCCAGTCCGAGTGCTTGGCTCTCCTCCCTACAACTAAAGCTGGGGGGTTGCAATCTGCTTGCGACTACGCCCTACGCATAGGGTAATACTGTGCTGATAATTGGCTGTAGCTAACACGTGTGGGTTCCATTGAAATTGGGTCCTGCGCTAGTTTTACAACTCAAGATGCTCTCTGTTCACAAGCGGTAACGATACGCCCGTCAGAGTCAGTGGTTATGTGGAACCTCTTTCTTGTGAAAACTGATAGCGAATTAAGCTACGATCGCGTAGTCAACTTACCGGCCGTGTTCTGCAGACTGATATTGAACCCATGAACGTCTTGAGTCGATCATGGGGCTATTCAATACCTTAGAACGTAAGGGGGTCTTACGTGAACCTGAATATTATGCTTGAAATGATACGACTCGAATATTAATCTATTCTTTTGTTAAGACAACTTCGGAGTTCCGAAGAGCCCGACTGTCAGTTATCACGACTTCGCACGTCTCGGACTCGCAAAAGGGTCGTAGTGCTGATCAGGGGTGGTTTCACGACGAGCAACACGTGCAGACGAGCTTCGATCTTGACCGCCCGCCACTTCCCCCAACAACATCGACGACTCTCGACCAGCGACGGGTTTTAGCCTATCTTGCTGAGAGGATAGACAGATTCCACACGACAAGAATCACCACATACGTGAGCACACAATGACGGTGGTGACGCCAACACCAACGATTCTCCTCTTTGGGGGCTACACGGAGCCGTGGCTCGAGTCGATCGACCGCATCCACGAACAGGCCGGCAAATGTGCCTGGCTGCGGCTCTTCCTCGACGACGTGGCGGCAGTCGTGAGAGCGGAGACGCGGCATATGCACCCAAAGATCCGGGACAGCCTGGGTCCTAGTGGTATCTTTTCCAGCGTTCAGGAGGTCGCGGACTTGTATCGCGATCATGATGACGATGTTGGGTTTGTGCAGTGTATTATGTCATACATTGTGCGGGCCGTGATTCTGTTAAGGTGCGTACGATATATGCGAGAGGAGAGTCCTTCTGCATGTCCAGGTGCTAATTCTGTAAGTCAGATGGGTCCATGATTCACCAGACGCTTTGAAAGCAAATCCCAGGCCCGAGGGACTGGGCATCTCAGGAGGTCTGATCAACGCCGCGGTCCTGGCCATCTCAGAAGACTTCGAGTCTCTCCGCAACGCCAGCGTGGTGACTGCCGGGTTCGTGTGTCGCCTATGCGAGGTTGCCGGGCAGGTCTCACGAGCCGTGGAAGACGGCGGCAGCGGCAGCTCCTCCTCATGGGGCTGTGCGGTCGTGGGCATCACTCCCGAGAAGCTGGACGGCATCCTCCACCAGATTCAGGAGAGCAGCAAAGTCCCAAGCCTGAAGAGAGCGCGGGTGGGCATCCGAGGGGACCACTGGGGCACCGTTGTCGGCCCTCCCTCGGTGCTTGACGCGTGTTTGAAGGACAACAGATTGGGAGATGTCGCGACGCAGAGGCTTCCCATCTACTCGATGCAGCACAACCACGAGCTTTCACAATCACATCGCGAGTACATTGCCGGAAGATCTGCACTTCATTCCAATTCTGTCCACCCGGGATTCCGACTTTGGGGACTTCGGGCTTCCGATGAAGACAACGATACCGTTCCTCCCACCTACGCAAATTGGGGCCAGCTGCTTCTAAGCGTGGCAGACTATGCTTTTTCACGACCGGTTGACTTGGTGGACATGGTGAAGAGGTTGAACAATCGTCTCGGCGCAGAGTCTTGCCAAGGCGTGCAACTATTGATAATGGGTCCAACATGGTTCGCCGGCTCTCTCACCAGCAAGCTGAAAGCCACGGGCAGAAGGGTCTCAGTCGCCCAGTACACCGAGCTCGGAAACGAGCGTCATGAACCGAAATCGCAGGGTGCCGTAGACAACTACGAAGGTCGTATTGCCGTGGTGGGCATGGCCGCCCGTGCCCCTGAGTGTGATGACCTGGAGGAATACTGGAAGATCATCGAATCCGGGCGTGATGTTGCGCGCGAGATCCCCCAAGGACGGTTCGACGCCGACGACCTTTTTCAATCCAAGCAGGGCCCCAAATGCGTGTCAACCTGCAAGATGGGCTGCTTCCTCGATAAGCCGGGACACTACGACTCGCGCTTCTTCCGCGTCTCGCCGCGCGAGGCCCTTATCATGGACCCAGGCAGTCGGTTATTCCAGATGGCGTGCCACGAGGCCCTCGAGTCGGCGGGTTACTCATGCGGCACAACGAAGGCCGTGGATCCGAGTCGCATCTCTGTCCTCTTTGGCCAGAGCAACGTGGACGGATATGAGACGGCACACCATGAGAAGGGCTGCGACGCGTACACACTACAAGCCCTCGCGCGACCCTTTGCGGGTGGTCGTGTCGCCTTCCACTACGGCTGGGAGGGCGCAACATATTCCATCGACCAGGCTTGCTCAACCTCGCTATCGCTGATCCACCTGGCCTGCCGGGGTCTACTGGCAGGCGAGCATGACATGGTGGTTGCCGGCGCCGCCAACGTGCTGGCCTCGCCACATGGATGGTGCCTCCTGAGCAAGGCCGGTGTCCTTTCGGACACGGGCAACTGCCGGACCTTCCGGGATGATGCTCAAGGATACTGCCGTGGCGAGTTTGTTGGCGTTGTGGTGTTGAAGCGCCTTGCTGACGCCATCGCCCACAACGATCGCATCCTCTCCGTCATCCCCGGATCAGCCCGCAATCAAGCCGGCAACTCAGCCTTCCTCACTCAGTCGGATTCGGGAGCCGAGGAGCGTGTATTGCGCCAGACGCTAAGACAGGCACGGCTCAGTCCGAGAGATATTGCTTACGCTGAGATGCACGGCACTGCGACTCCTGTAGGTGACCCGTGTGAGATGACAGCCGTTGCCAATGTCTTGGGCCGTAGACGTAGGACGCCGGCCGGTGGTAAGGAGGAGGCCGATGGCGGAGAGGTGGAACAGCCCCTGTCAGTTGGATCTGTGAAGGCAAATATCGGCCACAGCGAGGCTTCTTCCGGAGTTGCCTCGGTAATCAAGGCCATCCTCATGTTCCAGAAACAGATGCTGCCGCCCCAGGCCGGCATGCCACACGCTCTCAACAAGCAATTCCCATCATTGGAAGAAAACAAGATCAGAATCTTGAGCAAGGCCGCCCCGTTTCGCCCCGAGAGTGGGAAGAGAAGGCGTGTTCTGATCAACAACTTCGACGCTGCGGGCGGGAACACGGCGTTGGTGGTAGAAGACTTTCAAGGCCCGAACACAAAGACCGTAACCTGTGGCCCTGAAAATGACCCGCGACCAGCACACGTTGTGGTGCTCTCGGCACACACAGCCGCATCACATCAAGCCAACAAATCCCGGCTGGCAAAATGGCTTGCTGCGAACCCGTCCGTTCGTCTTGAGGATGTCGCCTACACAACCACGGCCCGAAGGGTCCATCAGCCTTCTTTCCGCTTCTCTTGTGCCGCCTCTTCTACGAAAGAACTTATCCAGGCACTGGAGTCTGACTCAAAACCCACAACAACCAGGAAATCGCCCGTCATCTTCGTCTTCACCGGCCAGGGCTCACACTATGCCGGCATGGGCGCCGAGCTGTACCGCACAAGCACAGTTTTCAAGGACACTGTGGACCTTTGCCAGCACATATGCCACGGCTTTGGATTTCCCCCCTTTTTGGACATCATCACCGGGACCGGAAGTGGGGCACGAGCCGGAGCCGGAATCGGAGGTGGGGCCTGGACCACGGCGCAGACGCAGCTCGCCGTACTGGCACTGGAGATCGGCCTCGCTACCTTCTGGAGACGGCTGGGTGTTGAGCCGGATCTGGTGATGGGCCACTCCTTGGGCGAGTATGCTGCGCTTCACGTGGCCGGCGTACTCTCACTCGCTGACGCACTCTACCTCGTCGGTTCTCGCGCCACCTTGGCCATGCAGAAGTGCAACAGCCAAGGTGTCTGCGCCATGCTGGCGGTCGCGGCATCCGCAGACGTCGTGCGAGACCTTCTGAGGGATCTGGATATTGATGCGGACAAGTGCTCCGTTGCTTGCGTCAACAGTCCCAGCGCGTCGGTTGTGAGCGGGACAGTCGACGCCGTAGCACGGCTCCAGGGAGCGCTCATGAAGCAGAAGACGCGCTCGAAGGTCCTCCCGCTACCTTTCGGCTTCCATTCCTTCCAGGTCGACGCCATCATAGACGACTTCATGGCGCTCGCGTCTGGTCCTGGCATCACCTACTCACTGCCGCCAAAGGTGCCCGTAGCCTCGACGCTCCTAGCCTCCATTGTGGACGGAGATGCTGCCGCAGGAAGTCTGAAGTTCGGTCCTGAATACCTTGCCAAGCAAGCTCGAAACCCCGTCGACTTTGTTGGCGCGCTCCATGCTGTTAAGGCCAAGTTCAAGGACAGCAGCCCGGTCTGGCTCGAGATCGGCCCGAGCCAGGTGTGCGGCGCATTTGTTCAGGAGACTCTCTTGCCGCCGACCGGCCATGTCGTGTCGACGTTGAAGGGTACCGGTTCAAGTCCTTGGGCGGGCATCTCCGAGTGTCTGGCCAGCCTGTACGTGAACGGTTGTGATCCGGACTGGCTCTTGCTCCACGCGCCGTTCGAGAAGAACCTCCAACTACTCACATTGCCGTCGTATTCCTGGGATACCAAGGACTTTTGGATTGCCTACAAGGAGAAAAAGTTAGTAGATGGATCTGCTGCTGGTGATGATGGTGCCCCGGGACATCTGGCCCGCCAACAACCCATCATATCCACTTGTGCGCAGTACATCGTGGACAAGACCAAAGACAAGGATGGCAAGACCCGCGTCACCGTCGGCGCTTCCATTGCAGTCCCAGGACTCTTTGCCATGATGGAAGGTCACCGTATGCAAGGCGTTGGTCTCTGTCCCGGTTCAGTCTTCAGCGAGGCCGCCTTCGTCGCAGCCAAGTGCTCGCTCGAGCACCGCAACGGCCAGAAGATGGACGACAACTTCAACATCATGGAACGCTTCAGTCTCCAGAAAGCCAATCTGCGACGTCCTCTCACGGCAAGCATCGCCGGTCCGGATGGTGAGCTTCACGCCACAGCTGTCGTCGCGTCGGAAGGTGTAATCCAGGTCTCATTCAAGGCGCTGTCTGGGTCATCAGCACGCTCGTTCGACCTGGGCCGCTGCGAAGTCATTGCCCACAACGGCAATCAGCCCAACGCTGACTCGGACTCCTTCTATATCAGGGCGAGGATGCATGAGGTGCAGCGGTCTTGCAGTAGCAGACTGCCAGCGAGCATCTTCTATGCCCTTTTCTCGCGCGCTGTACAGTACACGTCTGACAACTACCGTTGCATCAGGGAGGCGTTCGTCTCAGATGACTTTTCGGAGGCGGTGGCCGAGGTTGTACCTGTCCACGACCCCGCTAACGTGACTTTCGTGGCGGGATCACCTTACTGCGGCGAGGCCCTGGCACATCTCGCCGGTTTCCTGGTCAACTGCCATCCTAGCCGGTTCTCCTCTGAGGCGGGCGCGAGCTCGAGCTTCATCATGGATAGCCTCGAACGGTTCGAGCAGATGGCGAAGATCGAGCCTGGTCGGTCTTACTGGACTTATGCGCGAGTCTCTGAGAGGGAATCTGACTCGGCTGTCTGCGAGGTTGTCGTCTTTGACAATGCTGACAAGTTGGTCATGAGGACCTGGCGAATGAGGTTCCATGAGGTTCCCAACGCGGCTTTGCTGCAGAACTTGGCTCCCGGCGCAGGTGGGAGACAGCAACAGGACCAGGACCGGTCAGTGAAGATCGGTGGAGGCGCCGCGAAGGTGGTACAGACGCCTCCGCCGGCAGAGAATTTCGATAAGATGGTGACAGAGACGGATAATGAGACGAGAGTCGAGCAACCGTCCGTGTTCCGGGATCAAGATCCACGTCTTGACGATGATAGCAGCCAACAAGCCCCTAGCCAGATCAAGGTCGGCTTGCTTCCAGTCATCCTCGACAGTATTGCCGAAGAGACAGGCTTGGACACGACGGAGCTGACAGAGGATGCCGCGCTGGCTGACCTGGGCGTGGACTCTATCATGGCCGTGGAGATTTGTACGCGGGTTAAGGAGAAGTCAGATTATCCTCTGTCTCCGCTGTTCATGCTGGAGTATCCGACGATAGGTAACCTTGTCCGCTCGTTTGGTACAACAAAACCGCTAGAACAACCAGCGAAGCCGCAAGAGGAAGAAACACTAGACGAGCAAGAAGAAGAGGAGGAACAACAAAAGGCAAAGACGACCACGCCCTCTGTTCAAACTGATGACTCTACGGCCTCCAGAGGGACGCCTGTAGCCGAGCGCACGCCAGATTCGTCTTCTTCTTCATCGGTACTTGATCAAAAGACCACCAGCGACGAGCCTCTTCCAAAAGCCCGAATCGCCATGCTACAAGGCCGTCCACAGGCCGGCAAGGGGCGCCTGTACTTGGTCTGCGATGGTGGTGGTAGCATCGCCACCTACATCCATCTGCTCCGCCGCCAGTTCCCCCTACCCGTCTACGGCATCGACTCCCCCTTCCTGCGCTGCCCGTCACGGATGACGACACAAGTTGGCATTGTCGGCGTCGCCAAGATCATGGTTGAAGCCCTCATCGAGACACAGCCCGATGCTGGCCTCTCCGAAGCCGAAGAGGACTCGATAGTCATCAGCGGCTTCTCCGGCGGGTCTCTCTTCTGCTACGAAATGTGCCGCCAGCTCCTTGCACAAGGGCGGCGCGTGGCCGGCATCGTGATACTAGACATGCGCTGCCCTCTCCCGCCGCCGCCGCCATCAGCAGCTACTTGGTCGGACGAAGAGACTTGGCCTATCTTCTTCACCACTTCAGGAGAGCACTTCATCGGTAACACCCCAGGGTTCGACATCACGGAGCACCTGCGCGCCATGTTCACGTGCGTCCTGGACTACCATCCGCCATCCCTAGCAGACGCCGGACCAGTCCTTCGCATTCCTGCTGCTGTCGTCTGGTGCAAGGGAGGCATGGTGGGCCGTCTGAGGCGGCGCCGGCCCGAGCTCGTCGCCAAGCTCGCCGATATGGGCTACCCTGTCGAGCCGTATCCGGGGTTCATGGAGAACCCGAAGCTGGGCGCCGTGGCGTGGAGCCTGCCGGACAAGAATTCAGAAACGGACCTGGGCCCCGGTGGTTGGGATAAGTATGTAGGCGCCGGTAAGAACGGCGAGTTGGGCAAGAACATGGTGTGCTTGGCTATCGAGGGGGACCATCATGACGCTATTGCTCCTACGGGGGCGCATCGCTTGGCGGAGTCGCTGGACAAGGGTGTCAGGTTTGTGCTTGGGAAGAAAAGCTCTTCAACTTAATGAACAGCTTAATGAAGCAAGATAAGCAGTAAGGAAGTTTGTTTAGATAATGGTGCATTTCTTTTGTTAGCTTTTAACGATTGTTTTGTTCTGAAATGTTTCATTGATCAAGTTTGGCAATTTTCAACGGTAATTCAATTTTGGTATTATTGACAGTAAATATGCGGATGTGGCAGAGAGCAGCTTGTTGTATGCATTTTCAAAAAAGGTCAATTGTCAATATGGAATCTTTTCTAGAAGATAGAGCAGTAGTAGGTGGTCATAGGACCGTGTCAAGCAATTTCAGGAACCCTCCGTTCCCCATCTTGCTCAGCAGTGTCGACCCTAACCTCCAAGCAACCCAGGTGCATGTTAACGCACCCCCGAGGACAACTCCCCACGCCACCGATCCGACCGCAACCACGATGCGACCAACCATCTTGACGTCCTCGGGCTTGTTATTATGCGGGAACGGCTGCGCGGGCACCGGCAGCTTGAGCATCTCGCACAACGGGCCCCAGCCGTCGCGGACGCGGTAGAAGAAGAGCTTCTCCGGCGGCACAACCCTACGCAAGAATGCTTCGTGCGTTTCGAGTACCTCAGCGCACTGGAAGCCCTTAAAACCCAGGCGGGAGACACACGTCTTCTCGACGAGCGGGCCCCATCTTGTCGGAAATGGTCAGCAAGATTCGACTCTTAGTTGGACAGAGGCACATACGTGACGAATGAGTTCAGCACTGGAAGTGGCCGAGCGAAGAAGGGCAGCCACGGCCAGTCGACCAGGCTGGAGATTGTTTGAGCGCTCTTCCACCAAGACTCTTTGTCTCGGGTCGTTGCGATTACGACGGCATCTGGATACAGCTCGAGAATCTCCGGCACAAGCCAGATGCATGGAGCATCAACAGTCTTTTGGCCCCGAGGAATGGTCAGCAAGATTCAGTCATCTTAAGTAGTGATTTGCCTCAAGTTTGCAGTAACTTACCGCGGAGTAACCTTCCATGAGTTCGGCAAGCAGCCATTCCAGGCGCTTCTTCTCGGGCAGCGTCTTATCCTTCTTGGTCGCTAATTCCATGACCTCGAGCCACCGCTTCCGCACCTCCGCGGTGCCCACGAGTCCCTCGGCGCCGCCGTCATGAACAGGGCCGATGAGCGTCTCCAGGGCTTGTGCAAAGGTCTTGGTGCCAGTTCGTGACCTGAGATATCACCAAGTTCACCGTCTTAGCTCATGTATGATCTTTCCTGGCCATGGCATCTTTTAGATTGATAATGAAGATGAAATACGTACATGCCGGCACCAATGACACGGAACTTTGTGCCCGGCTTGGGCCTCGAGTGACCTTGGCCCATTTTGTGATGAATTGCGTGAAAACACCAAGGAATCTCACGGTCAAAGAAACAAGAACAGCGTCGAGATACACTAATCGTAAGACATACGGTGAGTGGCCTCTATCAAGGCTGGCCGACTTCTTTGTATTTCCTTCCCGGTCTTCTCGGAGACCGAGACCCCGGCCCCATGTGTTCAAGGTAGTGGTGCACAGCGAGTCAGGGGCTCAATGGCTATAACATATAAGTCTTTATCGAGGAGTTCTGCCATACCCAAACTGCATCGAGAAAGAATGAAGTACATCATTCACCCATGTCAACTTATGGGTCAACCTCGCGGAATATGTTTTCCTGTCAAGGCCACAAGCCTTGAAACATTGATATCAGCAGTCTTAATTTTCGAAAATCCCTTCTCGTCATAGAAACTTGTACATGCTGACAATACCTAGTATGTTTCTCGGGAGTAGATTCCTCGATATGAAAAATCGGGAACTGCCTCGCGGTGCACTGAGGCACGGACAAATAGTCGGTAGAAATTCAGTACCCCAAGAGCCCCTCACCGGGGAGAGCGACTGCAGATCTTCAAGTGCGGAGGGTCCCCTGCACTTAGTCTCTCCAGGACCCATACAACCCGAAAGATGTACCGGTACAACAGCTGTCTCTGTGATTGACTCGTTCAAATGACAGCCACTGTGTAAGCACGTGCAAGAGCCTCGCTTTCGTAAGTCCACAACCACAAACATCAGGGGTATCGTTGGGTCTGTATGAGGAACCGTACGACTGAGTTATGACATTTGGCTCGCACTGGGTTACAGAGGCATTTACAAGCACATGCAAGGGACTTGACTCACTACTATCTACATGAGTTCAAAGCCCTCATTTGCTACAGATTGGCATGGAGAAGGTGGGCGCATCGGGACGGGCAGCAACCTTGGCTCGGAAAGTGCGGTCAGAGGCTCAATGTATTCGTAGATCTGTGGAGCGAGGTTTACGATGTATTGCGAGTTCCCCGCATAAGAGCGTCAAAGCAACTAGCATTGCTTGGAACTCGATTGCCTCAAACCGCAGCTCTCTAACCGTCGCACACGCAACTCAACTCAACACCGTCATTCTCAGGCTTATCACATTGATCGACTAGAAGCGAGTAGCTGCTGCGATCAGTTTCCAGAATGGCTTCTACAACTACCCTACCTGCAGACCAGGCAATTGCCGCAACTGCAGGCGGGAACATGGTCTCAGAAATGGAGTCAGCCTTCAAGTCGAGTGTAGAATCAGGCAAGATTCCGGGTGCTGTGGTGATTGCGAAGGACGTGACCGGTAGGCTCCCCATAAATGTACTCACTTAGCGAAATTATCACACCCGACTCGTGGACAAGAGTCTGAGACCATGGCAAGTTAGCTGACAATCGAGTCGTTGCTCTCAGGCAAAATTGACTATGTCCGCTCCTTCGGAGCCAGGTCCGTCCGGCCGGATGAGAACGGGGCGTTGCCCCCGATGCAAGCAGACACAATCATGAGAATGGGTCAGGCTAGCGTGCTCGTCGGCACGGTCATGGCGCTGCAGTGCGTCGAGCGCGGTCTCATTGGCTTAGATGAGAGCGTGGAAAAGTACCTCCCCGACCTGACCAGCATGAAGGTCTTGGCTGGCTTTGATGCTGAGGGTAAGCCCATCATGAGGGAGAGGAACGGAATCATCACTCTCAGGTGAATTCACCCATGATTGATACTCATCGCCCGACCATTACTGACTTCTTGCGATCAAAAAGGCACATGCTCACAGACACCTCGGGCATCTCACACGTGCCTATCAGCCCTCTCCTGCGTGAGTACTGCGCCAAGGGGTACTCAACGTACCCGTTGCCTATCGGTGGTGAGACCGACATTCCCGACCCGTTGGCCGCGCCCCCCGTCGGCGACCCGGGCGCCGAGTGGGTCCACGGCACCAACATCGACTGGGCCGGTAAGCTGGTCGAGCGCGCAACGGGAATGGACCTGGAGAGCTACATGCAGCAAAACATCTGCGCGCCGCTGGGCATCACCGACATCACGTTCAAGCTCCACCAGCGGCCCGACATGCTCGCGAGACGGGCGGACCTAACGAAGCGCAGCCCCGAGGACGGCAAGTTGTACTACGACGACACCATCTTCTTCCGCAAGTTCCCGGACGAGTGTTATGCCGGCTCGGGTATGTTCGCCAGCCCGGCCGCCTTCATGGCCGTGATGCACTCCCTTCTGAAGCGCGACGGCGTCCTCCTGAAGCCCGAAACAGTTGACCAGATGTTTGTGCCTGCGCTCAACGAGAAGATGGAGCGCGGGATGAATGAGCACTTCAACAAGGTCATCCGCTTTATCAACTATGGCTATCCGCTGCCGCAGTGGCCTACTCTGCGCCGCAACTTCGGATTCGGAGCCATTGTAATCATGCAGGATCTGGACGGAGACAAGTGGCGCCGTAAGGGGTCTATGTCCATCAACTGCGGATGGAACGTTGGACTGGTAAGTACTGCTCTTCCTTTCGTGAGCATAGGTTTGGAAGGCTTACATCGACGAACAGCAAATCGACCCTGCAGCGGGACTGTGCACCATCGTGGCATTCCAGACTTCGCCATACAGCACTCCTATCGAAGAGGGGCTTGTACACACCTTTGAGAAGGCTATGTATTCGTTGCTGTGACAGTGTTGGCCTGGTAATAGGGCCGGTACTGTTAGAAGGGCCTGACTAGCAAAACCATGCAACTGACAGTACTTGGCTAGAATGCAAATATGAATGACGAATCCATCTTTCATTCTCTTCCTTTCATGCGCGAAACATCCTCAGACCACTGATCTTGCCATTTGAAACTTGCAGACTATTTTCTTTTACGGTTGCTGGGTGACACATTGATTCATGTGGTGTTGTGGTAGCAGTGTCTGTTGTCTAACACCACGAAAGCCCCCTCCTACACCCATGGTCATTATCCAATGATTGAAGTTTCGGGGAATCTGTTTGTAAGTACATATAGGTGCAAACATATTGTAATACCTTTCTTTAATCCCTGTCATTGGCCAGCTCGAATCGTAGAAGAACGTCTTACGCCCAACGGGGACACTAAAAGGGGTGTTTACCGCGTAGTAAAACTCTACTTGATACTGATCTCGGCTTGCATAGAGTCATGTGGTTCAATTAGTGATCATCGTACGAAAAGCGCCAACCTATCAAAATCACTGCATTATCTTCATGTTGTATGGTAGAGTAGTCACCCTTGCGGCCTTTCTATCGCCAAAACCTTATGTTGGGCTTCATTCTCTCATCAGGTTTTCTGTCCACACAGATCGTCTTCCTTGAGGCACGCGATGAAACCCAAATATGATTAAGCTCGTTGATCCAACGGCTCGGGCCTTGAATAATAATCAGCCTCGGATACCAACAGCCCCTGGGTCGATCTCGATGTGACGTGGGGATAGACAGGACATGCAGGTACTATCGTGAAGTTATTGGACAGAAATCGTGTTGAGTCTAGACTTCCTCTGCCTTTTGAATCGCATACGTGATCAGCGGCTAGGTGCTTTCAATTAGAGTAAAACGAGGCGGTTTACATCTCGCATTCCGAAAAGCGTGTTATCGGGAGTTGGATGGGAAGGTGTGCACATGGAAGAATCATGGGACGAGTTGTCCACCCTCGGATAACGCAGGTGGCGACTATGCAGAACCCGATCGGACGGTAGCTCAGTCGCTGCAAGTCTTGTCGAGGCTTGCTTTGGTCGAGGTCATCGGAACCGAACTTTGACTCCTCCCGCCGGCACTTGCAATAGAATGCTGATTCCCATAGCCAAGATAGGCAAGCTTGGGTTAGTGAAACCCGTCGTGATGGTTATCGTGAGAAATTCAGACTACGGGACTGCGGGCGGCGGCAATTGGCTTCCACGCTAAATCCCCGCGAACCTTCATCCCGACTTCACCGGGAGCAACCCGTGTCCGCTAGTTCTGTCAAATGTCCCCTCGGTGAAAAGCGGCGTCTGCCGTCTATCGAAACGTTGCGGGTTTGGGGTCCAAATAAGCTAAATTGTGATGGTTGCCCCCCAGGGCCCAACTGCCCGCCAAATCCCACAGAATGACGGCGTTTCGAAGGCCGCGATCAAGGGTGATCCATCAAATCGCTCCCGAAAACAGTGAAAGTATTTACCCAAATCACGGCTCTTGGCAGGCACCCCCGCTCGACGATCCGACGCCATGTGAGATAAGCTCGGTCGAAACGCAAGTTGAGGTGACACTGATATGTGTCTCTTCCGGGCTCCTACGTCCGAGCTTAAACCCTTCATCGGCTGTTTTGAAACGCGCATCGCACCCTTCCGAAGATGATTAAGGTTCCTGGGGTGCTGCCTTTCATAAAAGTCCCCGCGGAGCCCCAGTGGCTTTCTTTGTCTTTTGGGTGAGATAGTTAAGGGGGTTGCAGATGTTGATGTAGCACGGGAAGAAGTCACGACGAAGCTTGAACGACGAAACCACAGATCCGCCAAGATGCACTGGCTTCAGACGCTTCTATTGTTGCCTTCGGCCGTCACTGCGACGTTGAATCTGCAGCAGTACCGCCCTGCAGCGGCGAAGAAACTGTTTCCGGAACCGGCGGGAGGCCAGCAGAACGTGGTGCAAAATGTCATTTCCAATTCTAAGGCGGCGAGGGAGCCGAAGTTTCTCACTGATAAGACCCGAAGTAAATACTCACGACATGATATGATTGCCGTAGATACTGACGCATCGTACAGAATTCGTCGTGAACGGCACCAAGATCCCCGAAGTGGACTGGGATGTCGGCGAGTCCTACGCAGGATTGATTCCGATTCACGCCAATAATGACACGAGCGAGAAGTTGTACTTTTGGTTCTTCCCGTCTGAGAATCAAGAGACCGAGAAGGAGATCGTAATCTGGCTCACTGGTGGTGTAGGTTAGGATGTTCGCGGGAAATTTAATGGTGCTGACTCTGTTGTCACAGCCCGGCTGCTCTTCGACTGGCGAGCTTCTCTCGGAAAATGGTCCTATGCTCTGGCAGCCAGGAATGTTTAGGCCCATCAGGAACAAATGGAGCTGGCATCGCATCACGAACGTGGTCTGGATAGACCAACCTGTTGGTGCTGGATTCTCAACGGGCACGCCCACGGCAAAGGACGAGTTCGACGTCTCACGCCAATTTCTCAGCTGGTGGCGTAACTTCATCGATACTTTTGACTTGAAGGGATTCAAGATATATGTTACAGGATCTTCATACAGCGGCATGTACTGCCCATACATTGCCAGCGCCATGATCGACTCCAACGACAAAGACTACTTCAACGTCGGCGGTATGCAGATCTTCGACGGGACGTACTCAGTTGACAGCATCGGAGAGGAGATTCCCGCTCTAGCCTTTGCAGACCGTTGGGAGCACGTTTTCGCCTTCAACGACACCTTCCGCAAGACGTTGCGAGACGTCAACGATAAATGTGGCTACGCCGATTACATGCGCAAGTACCTTGTCTACCCTCCCTCCGGTCTACAGCCTGCTGTACCTCCGGGCGTCGACGGTAACGGCGAGGTCAAGACGGAGTGCGACATTTGGACAATGATCGGGGAAGCTGCGGAGCAGACAAACCCCTGCTTCAGCGTGTACACGATCACTGATGGGTGCCCACTGAAGTATGACCCGCTCGGCTTCAGTGATGGTGCGAATTACCGACCCAGGGGCTCCGGACAACCCTACTTCAACCGCGATGATGTTAAGAAAGCTATCAACGCGCCAATGGACAAGGAGTGGAAATTCTGCACCGACGTTCCAGTGTTCCAGAATAGCACGGACAACTCAATCTTGGATGGGCCTGGAAGCCAGCCTGTTCTTCCCAACGTCATTGACAAAACCCGCAACGTCATCCTCGCCCATGGCACCAGGGACTATGTTCTCATCGACGACGGCACGTTGTTGACGATTCAGAACCTCACGTGGGGTGGGCAGATGGGATTCCAGATGAAGCCGACAGCCCCGCTCTACGTTCCTTACCACTCCAACGACAATCCGGAGAACATTGCTGGGGCTGGTGTCATGGGTACAGTGCACTCGGAACGAGGACTGACATACATCGCTGTTTCCCAGGCAGGCCACTTTGTTGCCGCGGATATGCCCTCAGTCGCATTCCGTAGCGTTGAGGTGTTGGTTGGCAGGAGAGACGGGTTCGAATCGACGACTCCGCTGACCATTGACCAAAACGCGTCCATGCCCGTCGGTGACGTTGGAAACGGAACTGTTATCATGTTCCCGCAGTCAATGGAGCCTGGAAGAGGGGTCTTGTCCAACCAGCCGGTGCCGAAAAACAGCAGCAGTTTTGCAACGGGCCCAGGAAGTGGGCAAGCGGTATTTGCGTTTGGGTTCGCGGCCTTCGTGACGTTCATGCTAGGCATCTAGTAAGAGGCCATCGGCTAGACTCTTGAGTACCTACGGTTATTGAAAAGATGGGACGGACTATTATCCAACGTGGGAGACTCGCTATCCCAAAGGGCGTGTATAGTCAACGATCCCGCATAATGGGATTGAAATATAATGATATACGCGCATAACATGCTCATGTTGTAGCCGTAAGACGCCCGTGTTGAGCGTTCCCTGAAGTCCTTCAGCTAAATATGGTGAAATACCTCGCCTAACACTGGCCATAAGTTACCCACCAACGTGACTCACAGCCCCTATCAGATACAGCTGTTACTTGTTTAATACAGAAGACCAGTCGTTCTTAGCTGCCCAGTCTCGCCAACTAGTCAACTGGCAGTCGATGCCCGCCTAAAGAGTGTTAGCCACAAGAATGTATCACTAATGTAGAATCTGATAGATCTCACCTTTCTGATATCAGCGGCCGTCAACAGGTCCATGCCGCCATCGTATCCAGGGTCCGAGGAATACGAGAACATGTACGCAACTTCGATGCCGGTATCGCGCTCCCCTGTGGCCTCAATCATCTCCTCAGGGGTGATCTGCTTGTAAGTTGCCGTCTTTCCCGTCACCTGAGCCCATGTTTCAAGAAACTCGGGCCAAGTGCAGGTTGATCCCTCAGCCATGTAGGCTTTGCCGGGTGGTATTTGAGAGACGGCGTACGTGAAGTTGCCCATATCTCCGGATGGGTCGAAGTGAGGCACGGGCTTCTCCGGGGATGTGGTGAATGCCATTGTGAACGTGCCGTCAGGGTTCTGATGAGGCATTAGCAGGAAACTCAGATAATAATAGCCGCGCAAGAGTGGCTCACCTTTCCGAAGTAGGAGTTTGGCAGGATATTGTAACTCGTGAAGAAATAGCCCGTGTGGATGCACGACATCTTTGCAGCCAGACCAGGATACTTTTCGTTCACGTAGCCAGGGAAGATGTCGGCCTTGGCATCGAAATGGTACAGCTCCTTGAACTTTCCACCGCTGCACTTCTCCGCATGACTCAGCGTCGACACCAAGAAGCCGTTCTCGTCGAGTGTGTCCACCGTTGCCGCCGCGGCATCAGCAATGTTCCGTCCCTGACGATACTCGACATCATACGCGTACTTGCGGCACGAGATGCCAAGCTCCTGGGCCTTTGCGCGACAGTCCGGCCGGAAAAAGGGTTCCCAGTAGTTCGTCACACTGAAGATGACGTTGGCGTCACGAAGGGCCTCCTTCATCGAGTCTACATCTTCCAGATCCGCCTGCACAACCTCCACACCGAGTGATGCTAGCGCCGTGGCCGCGGGAGAGGAGAAGTTGCGGGTGAGCCCTCGGACGCGGTACCCCGCGGCGAGGAAGCGGCGAGCGACGGAGCCACCTTGGTTTCCAGTGGCGCCGACGACGGCGATGAGCTTCTCGGGCATTGTCTGCAGTGCGACCCCGTCGACAGGTCCGTGATGGTGGGAAACAGAGTTGTGAGGCGGTGAGAGGTGGGGTCCAAGAGTTCGAGGAGCTCGAGCAAATCGTGGGCTGATCTGGCGGCTGGGATGGGGTCGGAATGGGAAGGTTCAAGAACTGAATTTGAGAAACGGTTTTCTTATTTGCCGCTATTTTTGAACCCGATGGAAAGGTGTGAACGAAGTGTTCGCGCTGGCGGATGAAGAGTTCTTCAACTTCTGGAGAAAGTTCGCGGAAGCCCCTCCTCCATTGCGGTCCCGTCCCCGCCGCTTCACGACATGCTCAAGGCCTGGACGCCGCCTCCGTCGGAAACACTAATTGCTAGTGTGGACGGTATCAGTGGCGCCCAAGGGAGAAAAAATACTGGAATGTGATATGAGTGGATCTCGTCATACCATCTGCCCATCGATGCAGAGACGCATCGGGAGCGGATCCCTATGTGGGTTTAGCATGTTGACACTAAAGCGCCGAAGTACGGGGGCGGCACAGACGCCAATCCGTACGCGGAATAGGGCGCGTATGATTTCCGGCGCCTCGGTTAAAGTTTTATCTCTGTTTTATTGCAAGTCCACGATAAGGATGTCCCCTAGAATGGTTTCGAATAATATTGAAGAATGGCTGTAGGATCACTCGCAATAATTGAGATGAGATAAAATGTGAGTCAAAAGAGCGTGATAGTCTTGATCAAAACTATGGACCGCACATGCCATCGTGCACGTATCAAGTATGGATTCAGATAGGAAAGACATGATAAGAAGGAAGGTAAAAAATAATAAGAAGAAAGAAGAAGAAAAACGCATATCAGCATCCCAATTCCCCTTGCATGTACGTATATAAGCAAATGAGCGGCATTGTATTCAAGTTTCGAAGGGAACTTGTAATCCAACATCAACAATCACTATCATGAATGGTGATATTCTCGTCTGCTTGCCCTGTGGTGTCTCCCTTCCTTTACCAATCTTTACAAATACGCCGTCAGCACACTTCAATCAATTATTTCGTGCGGTATTCTCAGCTTACACGTTTTTTTGACCTTACGATCTCCCCGGCGCTCAACGGCAGCGGGATTTGCGACTGGCATGTCTGTTACATGACTCTTGATTCCTGTTTCAAGGGGAGTTATATCGAAGTCTCGCTGCCTAAGAACAGAGCGGGAGCTGTGTGATACTCCGCACCAGTTTGCACTTTTTAACAAACAATCTGCAGGAGCTGGAGCAGAATCACGCCAACCAGCACCACTGGCCTCTTGGTATGGCATACCTTCGACTTCTTTTGTTAACGTGATAAAGTCCATTTTCCATAGTCATTACTCACCATGGACGCCGGGAGTTTGAGTGTTCGGCGTGTCTATGAAAACCCGGGTGAGAACATCCGCTGATGGCTGCGGCTTGAGCTGTTTGAGTTGTTGCTTCTCGTCTGATTCATCAAGAGTATCCGACGGAAAGCTTCGAGTTTTGATCCAGCTGCACTGCTCACATTGACCGCTTCGGCGATTCCAGTTGTTCGGGAGCTCGTGCAATTGATTTGGGCTCGTAGAGACCTCGGAGAAGTCGGGCAGCTCCTGAGACGAGAAGCCAGATTGGCGAGGCCAAGTATTCCACCTGCGTTGATGTTGACTATCTTGCATCTGTGACCAGGAGTCTTGGTTGACAGTGGGGACCGGAGCAGACTGGCGCGTCTCCGTTGTCTCGACCGCGCGCTTCCAGCAACGCTGGCCGGGCTTCGTGCACCAGGCAGCAGCCTCCGCAACGGTGAGGATAATGTGGAGAATTTTTGCAAGCTTCATATTCAGTAGAGCGCAATGAAGCCAAAGTCCTTGATACGAGGAGTGTATTAAAGACGTGAAAAAAGACACCTTTGTCACGGTTGTAATCTTTAAATCAAGAATTTGCCAGGATTGGAGGAGACAAATTCTTGCCTTTTGTAGTTTTCCATGCCATGAAGATGAGAACTATCGATTTTTCCAGCTCTTCATCGACACTGTAAGCATCGTCATTTTCTTGCTAAACATAGGATAGGAGTCATCTGCAGTTCACAGTCATATGCGCAGTGAATTCGCTGGTCCGGCCCAGGCTGGCTGGCCATTTTATCTTGAAAGGGTGGTCAGACTATCTTGGAAAGGCAAGCTTTGAGCGTGCTGGCTTTCGCCATTAGCTATTCACGGACCGTGTTTTCACAGAATGGAGGCGAGAGGGAGGGCGCTAGGCTGAAGACCATTGTTTGATGACCTGGTTTGTTTCGAGTGGTCCCCAGCAATCATTTTGGACGCCGCTCACAAAGTTCCAAGTGTTTCAGTCTTTTCGAATGCAGCAGCCCCCCCTGTGTGCGAAGGCTCAAAGTCATCCTGGGACTGGCTCAAGAACCTGCCAATCTTCAAGATGTACTTCGGACGGGGACGATCTTTCAGAGGGGGCAACAAGAAGACAAACGCTTGTTCCCATGTTTTTAGATACTTCAGCGTTCGTCACAATCATATTTCAGGCACCTCCAGTGGATCAAGCTCAAGGAGAACAGATTCCCACGCAGACAGGTCCAGCATAATGAAGTGGCTTCCAGGGGTTCCTTCTGATGTTGTTATTTGTCAAAGTTCAATGCACCCAGTGCGCTCCAAGACACATTATGTTCTAGCAATGGCAATTGAAATGAGTAGGTGTGATAAGACGTAGAGAAAACTCATTGGGGGGCAACTGGGAAGGGCAAAGATGGTCGGTTATTGACGGCAAATATTCCAAGCACTTCTTCATGGATCAAACTTTTATCAGTTTCGACACATCATCAGGGCTGATCTGCCGCGTGGGTCTCATAATGCCAGGATATTGTCCAAGTTTAGTCAGATGCATGTCTCACTGTTTTGGGGCAACACGCTGCACACCTGCAGATGAAATCTAAGGCCGATGTTTGCCTTACCAGTTGTCTCTTGCTTCAGTGGCCCCTCAAACGTTGTCTTTGATGATGTGGCAAAGAGGGCGAGGCATTTATTTCAAGTGTCTAAATTGCGCGGCGGGGGTTTGCAGGTTTGTTGTTTGATGGAATCGCATTCGTACATAGCTCCACGCCGTAGTGATTGGCCGGGAGCTGTTCCATCAGCCATGATAGTCAGATGTCGTCAATCTGGTGGTTGAAGCGGCGACCTCCGCTACAAAGTAATACATGTACACCTGCATTTTACGTATGGGTACGAAATTAATCGAGCGACTTACTTGCATGGCATAGTGCCATGATTCTGCTGTCTTCGACAAATGATGCCATCTTCAACCTCCTTGAAAGATTTAGATCGCTCGGCGTATCAACTTCCATTTCACTTGACTTGCTCTTCAAAGTCTGCTGATCGTACTAGATCTTTGAATGTACAACTTGTGAGGCTTCATATCTACCTTGTATAGGGCTGCATCAGCACTTTGCCGAGATGAAACAAAGCTGGACAACCAGACCCAGATCACCACGATCTCCAGCGATAGGTTGAGAAGTCCGTACGTGGAATGTGGCGCCTATGATTTCCACCGCATCCCTCAAAGTAAGTCCAAGATGAAGGTGCCCCTTGAAAGGATTTTGAGTAGTGTTCAAGATTCACTCTCAAGACAACTCATTAACCTATTTGACGATACGAAATTATGACATGTGCTAAAAGAATGTAATTGTTTCTAAATATGAGTAGTTGTGTGTGCTCCCACATATGTAATGGATGGAATTCAATAAAGATAGACTGCGTAAACCTCGCAAACCTGTGATGATATGATCAAACGAGCGTCAGGAATTTCAGAACAGCATGATGTGTAGAAAGTCTCCGCTACCGACGGCAATGGAATAAAATCAAGGCGACTTTCCTTTCCTCAATGTGACAACTGTTCTATTAGCATCCATAGTTCAGCAGACAAACAGATGTGACAGTACCTACTCCACCCGTTGGGAACGGTTCTTCGTGCCTTGTCACTGTCCCATGAAGCATGGAGTGGGTGAATATCAGACGGCTCAACCGAATGCTCGGCATTGTTGTGAACTGAAACTTCGCCGTCGGACACGGCGATAGCACGAGGCTTGTTGGTGGGTCTGTTTGGGACGCAAACCCTCCCATTACAAATAGATCTCGGGTTTCGACTGGGAGGCAGCCAATTCCGTTCCAAGAGATCTGGAAAAACAGGTCAATGATATCTCGGAGAATCGAGAGCAAAACCTTGAAATTCTTACCTTCAGCCCGTTTCTCATCTTGCAATAGGCTTCTTGTTACTTCGTCTACTAGTATGCCTGCTGAGTTGTCTGGGGCTGGGTCTATCTCAGTGGACCTAGCTACGTGCTCTTTGTAGTTGTACGCAACGCTGTATTCTGGCCCGGTCAAATGGTTTGCCTGTCTGGCTTCGAGGTCGGAAGTGGACTGCTCGACTTTTGCAGAATCCAACGGCGCCTCTGAAAGCTGAGAAGATGGCCAAGGAGGAGGTCTCACGGGGTAATGCAGGTCTCGAGAATCGACCTTAAATGCAGCAAGGACGTGTCCGGGGTTAATTGCAGCAGCTTCCACATTGATCGACCAGAAAATGAAGGAGATTAGATGGATGATAAGAAAAGACTTCATGTTTGTTACGAACGATCAGTTGGCTCGCTCGTGAAGGTGGTATCGAAGCTTAAAACAGGACTTGAGATGGCTTCGGATTTTTGTTGGTGAGAATGAAAACTGTCAATGAGAAGAAATCACACTCCATATTTATATTCACAAATCCTGCAGGTGGGTGTTGTCTCCTGAGAAGGCCCAAGTCATCAAGCTCCACCGTATCTATCAGATTAATCAGCGACTGCTCCCACGTCGGTTTGGATTTCACCTAGTTGGTGAACTTAAGGCTCCTCGGCGAATCCGGGATTCCAGGAATGAGTGGTCAGAACTCCTGAATGCGATGTGTGTTACGTTTGAAGACGTAAAATAGATACAAAGGAGAATCACACCAATTCGATATAAGCGATGATCAAGCACTATCATGAAATAGGTGTTCACTAGCCTAGTATTGCTGCGATTATGATGCCGTACAGACTTTCGGTTCCACTATGGCGTGGCGCAGTCTTCAAAATCCATCATGAAAGTCGCATCCACAGAGACGAAAACGACCAAGGCATGCGGCGCGCATATCTACTTGGGTGTGTTGTCTGGAAGTAAACAACCCCTTGGCTGCACCGTGGGACGATACTGGGCGCAGTCACAATATTCACCATCAGGCACACAGATTCGCTGAAAAGAGAAAGCAGAAGTCACCACTCAAGCAGCACAAATACCATACTGTCCCCGCATGCATAGTCTTATATCTTCTCATAATTCGTTGGTGTTCTCAGCGCTAGTACCACGGGCGAGCCCCTGCATAACTACGCTCACGATTTTGCAAATCATCAGTCGATACCACCAAACAGACAAAGAAGAAGACCTCATGCCCAGCTCCCGCTTTAGAACTTAATCACACCCTCAAATTTACAAGCTGAGGTTTGGAGACAGGCCGCAAGACTCAGGCCGTCACAACCTCCAGGAATTAAGTCAAAGTTCATTATTCTGAATAGCAACATTCATGCCACATGTAGTCTCCTTTCAGGTGATGCATATTTCACTCATCACGGGAAGCAAGACGCACATTCTGCACAAAAGCTGTCAGCTGAATGTATCCAATGTCTGCAGACGCAGCCAAGACACCAACAAGCAATTAATCCTTCGATGGGTAGGAAAGAGGGGCGAGAGTGACACAGAAAACACGCAAGTGCGTGAGAGCTAGAAAATAGAAATCAGGCTGTGATGAAGACGGCAAAGTTTCTGGTGGTTGCCTCGTTCATGCTTTGCTACGGCATTAGCCGAGGCGATAGATCTTGTGTTTCGCCCAATGACAGGGAAGGCGCTTTGTGATGAACAAGCAGCTAGAGACACAGCTGAAAATTGGGCAGTCTTTTGTAAGATCCTATTGGCCCACTTTCCAAAAGCTGCAATTGCCAAGTAAATGAGACAACTACGCCTAGAAGGGTGGCTGTACAGCCTAAGTCTGGCATAAGTTAGCACCACTGTGTTTGGAGGGGTGTGAAGACTGGTGAACTTGGGTGATGATTGAGCGATAAACATGATGATGCTCCAGACGCCGGCAGCCACTTTGATCATGCTGGGATAAACCAGACGCTAGGAGAAGGAGTGAATTTTTTATTTCTCGCTTAGGCCTTGAAGGGAGCCCCCCCCCCCCAGTCCGATTTACGAGGGTCACGGTCTTCACCAGCAGAATGATTCCGTAGTTGATGAATCGGTCGGAAGAAGAGCCTGACAGATTGAAGAGATTACTTTGGATTAAGGTAGTCTAGAGACAAACCGTTCGCTGACTTCACGAAGAAGGATTAACCATGAGGCGCTTGAAAGATTCAGCTCCGCCGATGACGGATTTGATGTAGCAAACGAGTGTATTCAATCAAGATGTGGCTTTTCATGTATGCCATCGTACATAATATATGCGGCCAAAAAGCTCAATGTCCAGGCCATTTCATGGTTGCAAAGTGAGTGACAAAGGAATTCAAGAAGGAAATGCCCCAGTTCAATTCCATACGACACGACTCTCGCCATCCATTTCCGAGACTGGCTGCCACCGAAATTTCCAACTACTCCATCGTTTCCAAATCTTGCTGGTGAATCTCAGCAGTCCTGCCAGTTCCTGATATGTAGGCTCAGGTCACCCTCCGAGGACTACCGCGACCACCGCGACCACGACTGCGACCGCGAATGCTCCCAGCCTCCGCATTGGAATTAGCCTTCTGACCAGTTGAATCTACAGAAGTCAGTGTTTCCGATTCTCTCAAAGATGGACATGCCACTTGCAATAATCCATCTGCCTGTCTTCGGATCGCTGGAAGATCTTCCAGGAATCTTCTGTCTCCGTATCCATGTCGCTGTTCAGATTTTGTCGCTTCTTGATAGACGGATAGTAGAACCTTGCACCTGAAGATGTGTCTTCAGCATTAGTTAAACAACTAGGTAGAATCCTCAGACTGACCAGGGACATCTCTCTCGATCTTACGCGCGGCACCCGTGTACTTAAACCTCCATCGCTTCTGATTGCCAGACTCGCCAAACCCCTGATCAATACTGCTATCGACTTCTGAGTCGGTGGAAGTTTCAATCACGGGCGACGGAGCTTTGCCTTCACTCTGAGCTCGAGCAGCTTTGACACAAATGGCCAACGCAACAACGAAAAGGACTTGGAGAATGCTTATAACCTTCATCTTCGGAGTATTTCAAACGAGCGGTAAACTTGAGTATTACCAAGATGGAGGGTCAAATTGATGATTAGAGATCAGAGTCAGAAAAGGGCATCGATGGAAATATTTATCACATTTGTGGTCAAATACTACAATAGCACTCTGAGGTTTTTTATGTTAATTGGTAAAGGTGGTTGTGCTCGTAACAATGCAGAGTGGAATTATCGTATTACGCCCAGCCTGTTGCGGCTGATTACTTCACATGAGCTTTTCTTGCGTCTCCAGCAAATACAAAATTTAGCAACCATGATGGATGCCACCCACACCCATATCTTTCTGGTCATGCGTGTCGCTTCAGAGAGGCCCTTTTGCGCGCAAGGCTAGCAGTCGTCTACACGCTAAACAGACCTTATGCTGTACGACCTCGAAATATCTTGTAGTGGCCGCTATGTTTTGAGACCTTGCCGAAATTGGTGAGGGAAAGTACAGATGTCGCTATCTCGTATGCTGGACAACGGACATAAATCTCGGGACTCTTCGTGAACACCTGGGGACAGCTTGACCATACACATTATACTCCTCTTAAATCAAGCAGCATACGCAGAAGAAACATTCTGGCCGCCAGTATGAATGAACAGAACATTGACCGTTTCACCCGGTTGATGTCCGACTTTTGTGGCGTCGCTCTGAAGTTCGCCACTGTTGACCCAGTGAATCAGCCCTTTGGCAGCCTTTCCGGAGTACACAGGATCCATCAAGATTCCTTCGCGGCAAGCCAAAGTCTTCAAAGTCTTTCGGGTCTCTTCATCCAGCACACCGTATCCGGGACCAGCGAAACGATGGTCAAGGCGGATATCCTCAGCCGCGATGTCGCGTTCCGGATCCAGCCCAACCAACTTGCCGGCATTCCTGGCAATCTGCAACACCACTTCTTCCTGGCCTGTTATGGGTGCCACCATGACTCCGATCAGCTGTCTTTCGGGCACAGATAGCTGGTCGGGCAGCGACGATTCGAGGAGTTTAAATCCAGTGACCAAGCCGGCAAGTGTACTCCCACTTCCGCAAGCGACAAAAATGTAATCATAACGACCCGTGCCTCCGAGTTTGAGGGTCTTTTCTTGCTCTTGTATCTCCAACGCGCAGTTGGTATACCCGAGTCCGCCCAGGGGGTGTTGGCTAGAACCCATCGGTATCCAGTAAGGCACCTTGCCTTCAGCCTTGAGCGCCTGCAGAACCGCAATTTTATCGTGAGGATCACGCTGAATATGAACATTTACGCCAAGGAGATCGAACACTGGCACATTCCCTGTCGATCTGAAGATTGTCTGGTTTTCGGCAGTTTTCAGGCCGCCGGCTTCTTCGTTCAGCAGAAGCACGCACTCGAGGCCGAGCTTTGCTGCCACAACAGCAGTCTGGGCTGCATGATTACTCTGCAGGCCACCTTCGGTGACGATAGTGGTGACGCCAGGCTTCGCGAGGATATCCGGGATGATGTATTCCAGCTTGCGATACTTGTTACCGCAGCACAGCATAGGCGACGACTGATCGTCGCGCTTGATCCATGTCTGGATCGAGATCTTGTCATTGGATGCTGCCGTGGCTGACAGTGTAGTGAGTTGATGAATCGGCGACGGGGTGTCGTACCGAAGCCTGTAGCTCGGGAAACCCGATAGAGACAATGGTTGCTCTGGCATGTTGTCACTTGTGAAAGTGACTGAGTATCGTTAGAATCGATGGCAGAGTGGACAGACTAAGTGCGTCGGGATTGATGTCTCCATTCTTGCATGGGATCTAGCTAGTTAAATTGCGCTCTGAGCCCCCGCTCCATCGACAGGAAGGGCGTGTGGGATGGGGGTCAGCGAGCTTGCTGACGTGGGGTATCTACCTTAGTACTTCCGATGTTGCGAATATTACCCCACTACCATTGGATGCCTTCCGTGACATGCTGCATGTCTAGTCATCCGTCAAAAATATGTGAATTCGCAGCTTTCACGAGATGCTCAAGGCTTCGCTGGCACACATTCAATGCACGGTGCGATGATTTTTGGGCTTGACCTTGCCTTCTTGGGTAAGCTCTCCCGCTAATAGCAGCTCCGGTACGGTTGGCGCGTCTGAAGTTTGAACTTGGTCCCCTTCATGACCGGGTTGATAACACTTAGTCTCATGAGCCATGGTCTAACAGACATGGAAGGCGCCTAACGAGTTCCCAGATAATTGACACGTGGATGTCCAAGAGCCTAAGAGTCACTAGCCGTCACGCAGATGCAAGCAGCACCGAACCTTAGGTTGTAGTCTGAACAATCTGAAGTCCAGAGTAGACTAGAAGATTGAAGACGACATAATTAGGTCCAAGCGTTTCCCGTTTTCGATATGAGTCGAAATGTATCAATTCGATTTGGTATCACTGAAAAACAATCCCAGCCAGCTAGCTATATGCTCTGTAAAAATAATGCAATCAAGAAACTCTCCACGCGAAATGCTCCACAAGTGAAGAACAATAAATCTGGACTTCATGAGGATGGCTTGAAAGCCTTGGCCTGCGAAACAAAGCTTGCACGTCCTGTCGACTCGTCGAAGATATTGTACCCAATGTCCGCAGCATTAGGTGGGGTGTACACTGTGCATCAACGGTCAGAAATCGTCACTGTCCTGGCCTTTGAAGGAAACTTACAGTGCAGCGAAACCGCAACGTTCTGGGGATGCGGGTTGTGTACGCGATGAAGACCGATGTCGTCGGATATATAGGTCACTTGATCCGCTTGATATGTCCTCTCACTCTTGACTTTGAGAGGGACATTCTCTTTATCCGTGCTTGAAGGGGTATAATAGACCGTCTCCGTCAATTCCCCGGCTAGGACCTTCATGATGCAGTGGGCATTGGCATGGTCGTGAATTGGAGAACCCTTGAGAGGATTCCACACCAACAGGAGCTGCCAAGTTCGGTAAGAAAACGCATTGAAATTTATCAAGTTATTTAAGACTTACTATATTTGCCTTGTGGTTAATATTCTCAATGGCATTGCGGGTATAGTTCTTTCCCGGGCAATTATAGTAGTATCGGGCCCAATCGTTGGGGTTTGTCGCATATCTCTTGACGAGAGACATTAAGTAATCTTCATCAACATCTTCCGAACCAATGCCAGAGGAAGTTCCCAAATGTTCTTTGATGTCATTTACAAGGTCTTCAAGACTGTAAGCAGGTTCGGGGCTTGGGTGTGATAATGGCTGATCTCGCGGACCGGCCTGCATCAGAGGCAGTGGGGCGAATAGTGTGGCAGCGGACATGATGCTAAGAATAAGCTTAGGGGTTGAATGTGTGGAGCTGCTTCCGTAAAGAATTGGTTTGTCTTTCTTGTTAAAAAGAGGATTGAATGACGAGAAAATTGAGTTTCACTTCCAAGTGAACACCTCTGAACAATAGGTGTCATTGCAATTGGATGGGTTTGATATAAGAGCCGCTGTGTCTACCTCTTATCTCGCGGTCGATTGTGTCTGTTGGGGGCGCATTCGCCGACCGCCAGTCAATCGCCGATCAACGCAAGCCAAGTAACAAGCAGCATCATACAGACCGCAATAACTAACAAGACCACCTGCACGAAAATGAATGTCAGATGATAAGACAATATTAAGCTTTAGTGTCACATAAATGGGACCTGGACGTCCCATGATAAACACCTTACATCACACAGCGAAGCAGCCGTTACCACGATCAAAGCCCGACCGCGCTCAACGTGGCCCGGCGATCCCCGAGGGACAGCATCAGCTTGGCTGACGCTACAGGGTCTTAGCCTGCGCGATAAGATTACTAGCCAATCACAGATGTCGAGTCATGACCTGGATGGACCCCATGAGCAGTCAATCGGCGACTCAGCCGACGTCCAGGAGAAAATGAGAAGTTCATCTGTACTCTTTTTCCTTTGTCAGGACGACGTCTAGCCATCGCCGACCGAGGTCAAGCTAAACGTGCGCATCTTTTGCTGAGACTTGCGTTTCTTGAAGTCTTTCTTTATCATGACCGTGCCTCCAGCGAGAAGCACCAGGCAGACAGGCCTGGCCGCTCTCGCTTGCACTGGATGCAGAAAGCAGCACCTGAAATGCGATGCGAAGAAGCCGGTGTGCTCGAGATGCATCCAGAACGGAGAGACTTGCTACTATGAGCCCTCTAGGAGAGGCGGACGAAGGAAACCTCGCCCACAATCAATTGCATCGGAGGGACAAGGCACCTTGATGTCCGGTGATCGTCAGATGCGGGATGGGTCGAGCATCAATGCAACTGTTGCGCCGACCTCAACATCCAGAGAAGCCTCAACATGTGTTTCCTTATCTGGCGATGGCTCCCCAACAACGACTGCTGTTACTGATAGTGCGGTGACCGAGAGAGGACAGTTGCAGGCTCCAGCATCGGAACGCCGAAACATCGGATTTCATCCGGCGGCACCTAACTCAAGAGATGGGCCTCCTCCAGTCAATCCCGATGGTGATCTACTTTCATACCTCTCAGACATGACGACCGATCACTTATCGTGGTTTATGCCAACTCCGAGGGATACGTCCAATGGTACCCGATCTCACACAAACACTTCACACCGGCCCTCTTCTGAAAGCGATCGATATCGCCGGCTCTACTACGAAAACTTCCATACTGCGCATCCAATTCTCGTACCCGCGTCGATGTACGCTTCTCGAGCCTACCCTCACTATCTTCACCTTGCCGTCGACTTTGCCGGTTCCCACTATTCTCAGACGACTCCCAGCGAAAACTTGAGAAGTGACGTTGAAGCAGCGCTGGCTGCCAACACAGAACTTTCGACCTGCGCAGTCCAGGCGCTATTGATTTACTCCATCGTTTTGTTCTCCCGAGATGAAATCGAGGATGCTCACATCGCGTTTGGCCGGTGTGCTGAAATCGCCCTGGAAATTGGCATGAACCGTGCAGATTTTGCTTCTTCGAGGCACCCAGAGAACTCAGTCGAGGCCGAAAGCTTGAGGAGAACATGGTGGGAGCTCTTCGTCGCGGATGTTTTGATGGCGATCCCTCTGAAGACTATCTCCTTTCGGTGCAGTGCTGTGTCGCCGGAGGTTCCTTTGCCATGCGAAGAGTCGTTATATACCGGAAATTGCGAGCTCCCTGAGCCACGCAAAGTTCTCGAGTTCAAGAGGAGGATCTTGCTCGAAGAAGACGTTGTGTTCTCTTCGTTCAGCTACCGCATTGAAGCTGCAACCATTCTTGGCCGGGTGCTGGTTCTCAACCGCCTGAAAGATTACCACCGCGACCATTTGCAGGCCATCGAAAACGCGCTCGTCAGTTGGTCAAATCACCTGCCGATGGAGAAGATGGAAATCGTGGACCCATACGGAAACATGGATGAGATGATGTTCCAGGCGCATGTCATCATCGCTCATGCAAGTATGCTTCTCCACTTACCACGAAGCCGCTTCTACCCTCTGTTATCGAGCCCCCAAGACGACTTCATGCCCTACACGCATCTTCACTCTTCATCAGCATCAACGCGGCTCGTACAGAGCATCAAGGCTATGAACGCTTCAAGACGGCTATCGGACTACATCTCATTATGTCCAAACATTCAGAAACACACACCATTCATCATCCCGGCGCTCGCAATGGCTGGCCTCACTCAACTCGCCACGTCCAAAAACCACTCTGAAGAATGCTTCGACCATCACTACAACAGAGTGACATTAGTACTGGGCTGCTTGAAGAAGATGAAGCGGACGTGGCACCTGGCCGAGCCTGCATACCACCGGGTGCGATCATGTGCCGCGAGGTTGATCTCAGACTTGATGGACAAGCTCAACTCTGAACCTCTGTCAAAGTCTGCGGTGTTGACACAGTCAACGCCGCGTGAGTCTGAAGAGAACAACAGCCCCACGGCGGAAGCCGTACCAGCGGTTGCGCAAGTTCAGCTAGTGCCCGAGCTAGACCCCAGTTTCATTGATCCTATCTGTTACAACTATTCTCTGTTCAGCTCTTTACCGGAATTTCAGGACCGGTAGCTATTGATGAGGGCGCGTTACTCCCATGATGTTTTTGAGAATGATAGTATTTATAGCGTTACAGCGGTTTATGGTTTTTTAGGTGACGAACCTTGAACACGTCTATGAGCATGATTACCATGCTTTCACTAGTGCTGTCGTAGAGTCAAGAATACTGAAAGAGGGCCGACCTTTGCGGTGTGTACTGTGTGCTACGACAGATGCCTTCCCGGCTTTCATTTGGAGGATGTAATTTGCAGTTTTCATCTAACGGGGACATTTTCAAAAACAATGTGCACGCTTCTGAGGCTTGTAATGCAGGAACAAAGGAAAAGATAATAAGGTTGCTCAATCCCTCCTCCAAGACTTTTCACCGAGCCAACGAGTCAACTTGACAGCGTTTACATCCACCAATGCATTGAATACATCGCTTGCCCATAAGAGCGCGAGTGTGTTGACCAGGGTACCGTAGAAGAACGCAAGCTTGTACGTACCCCAAGCTGATTGCGTTAGGTCTAATGCGGCGGTGTCGTTGCCGCTCTCTGTGAGTTCCTTTGCCTGGCTTTGAGCTAGCTGCAGCGCGGCAAACGCCGGAGACAGCCATCTCACTCCGACCATGTGGTTTATGGCACCATGCCATAGATACAGAGAGTACGAGATGCGCCCTAGGTATTGGGCGAAGTTCGTGGTGAAAGGCCGCTGGAGAAGAGGTTCGGGCCTGGCTGCCTCACGATCCGAAAACGTTGCTGCTGCGAATTCTTCCTTGTCTCCATCGTTGAGGCTAGCACTGGTTTGGTGCCAAGGCAGGCGGAAGTTGCAAAGCTTCGGGAGCGGAAGTTGGAGATCAAAAGATACGGCCGGCGAGTACATCATGGCAAAGATGAACGCAATGGCGCCAACGGAGTTCCAGAAGAGCTGAGTCCGGTCTGCCGTAGCTTGATAGTAGGCAGGCACCCACTGGGAAAGTGTAATGAAACCCGGAGTCGACGAGCCGGAAAGCTCGGGGTATGAGAAAAGGTGCATGCCGAGGAAGAAGAGAGCCAAAGTACCCGCGTGGCGAAAGACATGGCCAATGGTGGGACCAAAATTCGTAATGATCGTTTTTCTGTAGCCGAGGGTCTCATCTTCGGGTGTCTCTGACGGCGGGCTGCCGTTGGGAAGGATGATGGAGATCTCTGCAAGTAACAGGCCTACACAAAAAAGAGCCTGGTCCCAGTCGCCGATGCGAACCAGCCAGAAGGCTGTGCCCACGACGCCGACCATGTGAATCCACCGTTTTGCCCGAGCAAAGATAAGGAGAAGGAAGAATACGAGCAGCGAACCTTTGAACTCGACAGGGATTGTCCATAGATGCCCGTCATACTCGCTTCCTTTCATGTTCTCTCTGTTGACAATGGGTCGAAACGGGTTCATTAGATCGATCGTGCTCCAGAACCAGTGTTGCAGCTGTTGGTCCAAGGTCTCCCCTCTCGGCGGGACAGGTGCTCCCGACGGATCCCTCACATAGTCCCCCCCATAGACCAGCAGAGCGATGATGAATGTCGAAGCAAAGATGGGAAGGTACAGTCGGAAAGGGCGGCGGAACGCGGATCCAGCTAGTGCACTCAGAGCCTGGTCCATCTTGCCGTTGTGGATCATCGCCAGGGTCTTGAGGGTGAGAACGAAGCCCGAGATGACGAAGAAGACAGTGACACTAGCTCGTCCGGAGTGCAGAGCCCGGATGATAGGCAACTGCCAGAACATGTGATGAACATCGAAGCCGTATCCCCAGCGAAGGTCTGGAAACCAGAGGTAAGAATAATGGAAGATGTAAACGACAAATGCTGCGACACCGCGGAGGCCATCGAGATATGCTGTTTGGCCAAGCTTTCGGCGCCGAGGTCTGTTGCTAGGGGCCCTGGTGAAGTATATGAATGGGCTGACGACGAAAGCAGGAAGGAGAAGGGCAGAGAGCTCCAAGGCGGAAAGAAAGCGATCTTTCCATGTGAGGGTACCAGTGGAGTATTGATGCTTGTCAAGGAAAGATAAAACTGAGTCTTTCGCAGATCTTAGCAAAACGAAGGAGGCGTATTTATGATTTGTGTTATCGCTGGTCTCGTCCACCGGCTCTGTTGATTGTGAAAATTGGCCATTGTGCTCCGCAATGAGAGAGTATTGTTCGTACGTGTCTTGTGGTGCGTGCGAGAATGGGTTTGAGAAGTGCATAATGAGGATTGATTAAAGTAAGAAATACAGATTCAACACCTGCTGGAGAGTAGGAGAAGTAACCTCAGCCAAAGCATGGAATCTACAGTGATGTTCCCGGGATGTTATATCCCATTGAGTGCGAGTTGACGCCAAAAGATACAAGCCCGCTTTTCCTCCAAATTCCATGTGGACTGCTGCTGAGTGGCTTAAAAAAAGAGTTAGTGCCGTTTTTTAGTTAACTACTGATTGGCATTTTCCGCACCTTAGCAAAAGTGGCGTCAACTCGCACATCAATGCCACGGCGAAAGCGTGCAGCACGAAGTATACGTGCTAACATTGTCTATCCGTGGCGATGTGTCTCCCTTCATCACATCACGCCCACTCAGAGCTGGCCCGCATTCAAATCAAGGAAAGAATGCGTGAGGAAGCAGCAAAGGAATCTCGGAAGGAATCTAGGAAGGGGCCTAGGAATTATGGTGGACCTGGTTCGCCACGCTGTGTCTCGCCATAAGCTTCTCCCTCCAGCGAGATCTCTACCGTGGCGCGAGTGAACCGTAGGCGGAGCGCAGGGAGCATATTTTAGTGCATCGCTTTCGAGTCTAGTACTTGGCCAGGAACGTGATAACATTCGTCGCTGCACTTCACCAGCAAGCCCTGCATCACATGGAATGACCTGTGTTGGAGGAGTGCTTGCACTCTTCTCCATCCCTCGCTCGCAACCTCAGCAGCCGCCCTTCCACATGCCGCCTACCGCAATCCTTGCCCCCCTCTGCACTTCATACTTCAAGTTTACCAATTCCCATCAGTTTTCCTTCGTTATTATTGATCAGCATGCGCCATTCCTTCACGATGAAACTGTTCAAGGTTGCTGCTTTCTGTTCGAGCGCTATTTCCGACTTCAGACGGCTGCCAAATTCGCCTAACCACGCGTCGTAGTCAATCTTCAGTGATACCTGCCAATCCAGAGTGCATTCGATGCTCTTAGCCTTGTTGCTGAACTCCCTACCGAATGCGTGGCAATTGTCGGTCGCTTACAACAACACTGCGCTCATAGGACCACCATCTGGCTCTTGGTTCTGCCTCACTATTCTTCTGGTTTCCTACTTTTTTTCCTGTTTTTTAAACCATCAATGGTGGATGCTGCTGACCCTCCCGTCGTCTTCAGCAGTAAATTGAACCTCCCGCAATAGCATCTTCAGGTGGGTGAGCAATACCGGACGAGTTCCGGCGCTGTAGCACTGAAGGCTGGAACTTAGCCCTACATGAATCGTCGTCTCTTCATCATTTGCTATGGAGATACAGGATCTCCATTGTCTCTCTCGTTGTTTCGGCTCTTCCTCTTCGTCAACTGGGGAGAGGGGCGGGAAGTGGTAGCAGACGAGGATAGAGGAATCGATTCTCCGACGACACTGTTGTTGCAAAGTAAACTCGGCAAAGATGCTGCTGGTAGTAGAGCAGGGGCGCTCTGGGGAGGTCAACTTTTGAAAACCCGTGAGGATGCGCGAAATCTGGGATGCTGTTGAGTATCATCACCTCTATAGTCAGCAACCTCTTCTTCTTGGACAGCCTCGTTATGGATAGAGTCTGGGTTGATGGGGACGCAGGATCCTGGTTTCGACGGGGGTCGTCTTGTCTAGCCAACATAGGTCAATGAGTTCGGTGTCCGTATGCTCTGTGTTGTGCTCTTTCTCATCCTCCTACAGTCGAGTCCTGTCTACCGAACTACTTGCAGTTTCGCGGCTCTGCTCTTTCTCCCTCTTATCGACAAAGTTTTGGACGAGATGGATGATGCAGATGGATTTAGGTGACCTTAAACTCGCTGGTACACCATCCAGGAGAATTCGCAATATAGCAGCGTGGACAATGGTCGGGTGATCGCCTGTACTTGTTGGACTGACGTTGAGCACCAAATGAATCACCGTACCAACTATGAATTTGGTGTCATATACGGATGCACTTGTGTTCACATGGCTCAGATGGCACAACTTATTCAGGTTTCTTAATGCCTCTGCTCCCACTCTATCCTGATACTTTCGCTTATACTTACCTAGCATACTCATCAAAGAAAGTTACTATGCAATCAAATAATATACCCCAACAGAAATGCAAAACGCTTTTTAATAAAGTGCCAAGGAGTCTCTATCCATATTATAGTCTTACTGATGCCCTCCAAAGCGAGGGCATAACCATATCGCCAGTGTTCCTCTAAGCAAACAGCTAATTTCAGCCTAAGTATCATTTATCTCGTTAATACGCTCATACTTCCACGTAGCAAGTCGATCGTGTGACTCGTTTTCTATAGCTGCGGTTTTAGAATATTCAACAACGTTATGATGGAATGCCTGAAGATTTTGCACAGCACTCAACCAGGTGTTAAAGCCATCGTGAAACAAGGTGAACAAAACCTCAGGAGGGAGATGAAACTTCCACCACGGCATTCGGTATTCAGTCTCAGTGGCGTAATCGATATCTGGGAGCTGCGCGTGCATGTTTGCGACCAGAATATCGAGTCTCGGTATGAAGAGGAAACGGTACGGCCTGTATTAAAGGGAAAAAGCCAAGTCAGGTGTGAACATGTTCGGTGATGAGTCATGTGCTGTAGCACTTGAACTGAGCGAATTACGTCCTCGCACCAGCGGCGTATCGATATTGAAAGTCGAGGCCAGGCTAGTATGTACTACGCGCATCTGTTCGGAGGAGAAAGCGGCGCTTCCTTTACCCCAGAGATTGAGGGACGTGAAGACTTTACCGTCTCAAGTACCGCTGGCCTCACCTGAGAACCGACAATAAAGTACCTCAACACCAGCTCAAAGACTTATGGCTAGTGTTATCTGGAGCCGCAGACACTATGGGATGTGATATTCCGGCTTAGAAGCAAACAGTCGGCCCTGCGCTGCTCGATCCATCTATCCATCCACCCGACCCACCGCGCGTCGATCAGTTTTCGCAGATGTTACCCTCGAGGTCAATACCCCACGTTCGCACTAGAACACCATCGTCATCCCTATCCAGTACAATACCTTCACTAAGCAGCACCGCAGCAAACTTACTAAGTTTAATCAAGTAATTACAAAGCCATCAGCGGTCAATTAAACTCAATCTTAGAGGCTAAACTTAATTAATTGCCTTTAGGTGTTCAGAAAAAGCCCCTTTTAGCCTGACCCGTTCTATTCTGTGGATAAGGCTTGGAAGCTTTTTGAGAGGTCGATCAACGGAGGCAAGCACTTAGAGGAGTGCTTTGTTTCTCGCATTTAAGTGGTCTTTTGGGGGCTTCACGTAGTCGGACTTCGGATTTCTCTGAGGCTCCTTCGGGAGACACCAATACTTTTGCGTCTGGTGAATACGACTAGCGCATTGGGATAGGGAGTGGGGGTTCAGACCAGGGTACATTGAAAATGTTTGGTCGGCCTTTGCAAGAGGTAGACGTCAGGATCATACTAAATCATCTCTAAAGAACCTTTGGTACGTCAACGTCGCTGCTCAGGGCGGCTCTAATTCTCTCTCTGAACAATCCATCATCCTCGATGCCACCACGCGTCCTGGCGGGTCTTCCGTCGGCACGGTCATCATTAAGCAGTCAGGGCGCGATATAGGCTTTCATATCATGGTTCATTCTCGCTCTACAGACAAGATTGCGTGACAGTAGATGCCTAACGGTGAACGAAAGGCGCTAGATGTTGACGAGAGCGTCCACATGATGAATGCTGCATGCTGAGAAAAAAGAAATGCAGGGACCCGCTGACAAACGCGTATCACGGCACGGGCCGTATGAATACAGCGGAGGGCCATTTACAACGGCGCTGGCAGCAAACAGAACACTGGAAAAAAATTCTCCGCGGCAGCCGTTTGTCTTCATTTCGCTTGCATCAGGCCAACAAGTCCGCAACACGGACCCCGACAACGACGCGACAAACATCAACAAGAAGGACGCCGCAACACCCATCAACCATACTTAGTCTCAGCCACCTCGCCTCCATGTATAAGCTTAGTAGGCTTGCCATTATCTGATAGCACTTTCATTCCGCCATAAGTTATGTTCATTCGTCGCGATGGCAGTGCAGCGACACTGCTCGCCGATGCTACCGAGAGTTCGCGTGGATCGCCGGCGTCACCCCCGAAGCAAACAGAAGCAACTCCTCGTGACCATTAGACTGCGCAAAGAAGCCGAAGACTGCATCTATGTTTGCACGAAGCCTCATTCAAGATTAAGTCGATCGCCGGAGCCACCGGAGCGATTGATCGTCACCCTGCGTTATCCGCGTCCTAAGATCTGCCCCAAGATCATCCCAATACCTCCATCGCACCGGCGTGTCGTGTTGGAAAGTGACTCGGAGAACGACTGGGACAGCGACTTGGACACCGATTTTGAAAGCGATTTGGAAACTGTTTTACCAAGCGAAAGCGATGCCGATGACAAGAAAGCACTATTTCATTCTCCGACGCCTAGTGTAAGAGTACCAATTGATTCTTGCCCACGCCCGGAGTTGCGCTAATTTTTGGTAGTCTGCAGAGAGTCCAGCCCCGCAGCCTCAAAAACCGTTGCGTTGCTTAGAGGAAGTTTTGAACACTTGGACACCAGTTATACTATCTATTACAAAACACGTCATCGTTTACAGCGGTGGTGGCGTCTATAACATTCAGCTGTATGCAATCATCGACGCACCGCCAACTATCAACTACCTCCCATCAAAGTCAGGCTGGAAGACGGAGTTCGAGCTGAGCTGGTTGGCCTTGGATGCGGTGCGGAACTACTGGTCCCAATTTCCCGGTGGTCGTGACGGAGCCATAGACGCCGCCAGCCCAGGTTTATCTCGGCTTTGCAGGAAGGTGCTGGCCGTACTCGGGCATCGGAAGAAGCGTTATTTTCGGCTCGAGCTGAAAGTTATCTTTCAAGGCGTAAAGGCAGAGCCTGTGTGGGCTGATGATCTTGTAGTAGGAATGGAGCTGGATTGGAGGATATTGAATGATTATTGGAAGGCTGTCGGTGTTGCGGTGCCCCCGCGAACGGAGAGTCTTCACGATGTGGCGGAAGAGACGACCTTGAAAATAGACATGCCGCCTGCTTGGATGATGAGGTCAATGGAGGAAGGCGGCTAGGCGACGCTGAGAATCCCCGACGGAGGAAAATCAGGTGATATCTCACTTCTGAGCTCAGTCACGACGTTATGACATCTTGTTTCTAGCCTTTAGAGATTGACCTCGCTTAATCTCACTTATTGTACATCGGATATAATTCCGACCTTTACGATATCGTTAATTGTGTTAGAGCGAAAATGAGCAAAGCGGCCAAGGTCTCACGTTGCGATAGAACTTTGGACAGAACTTGCGTTGAGTTCCAGTTTGTAATTTCGAGATTCTCAAGGGTCTTGTGTTGCAGAACTTAAGAAGTCGGACGAACCACGTCAGAGGATTAGCCTCATGAGACGACCTTCATTGAGTGAGTCAGTGACCACATGCTGTCCCAGAAACATGAATTTATCATACTTTGAATGACTTAAACATAATATATTAACATAACGAAAACCATATTAGTAAATGGAAATCGAAACTTTGCTTGTATCAAATCGGATGGATGAGTAACTTCTGTGACATGAGACAAATCCAGTCTGGTTAGATCTGTTCAGAGGTTCATGTTATTACCACCAACAGAGACTTGGCCCCCTCAATTGTTACTTTCCTGTCGGTAGTCTTCAAGCGATATTTCTCGCAAATATTGATCTGCTTTATTGCATATCAATGGAACAGTTCCGCTAGTGGACACCGACTGGCGAGCTGAACATGGGGAGGCACGGACGTTGAGCTGAATGAGGACTAGGGGATATTTTCGACTCATTGCCACGCTTTCAAGTCGGCTCAGGGATGGGGTGCCCAGGGGTTTATGAGCAAGGCTCCTCCCAGGAAATTCTTCAAGCTGGGTTCCCGGCCGATCCGCACTTCCCCCCTTCCCTCTCATCCTTTCTCTGCAACCGGGGAATCAAATGATACTCTGACGTGGGCTGATGATTTGATTGATCTCGTTCTCAACGCTTCCGCCCGCGATCTTTTTAGGCTTTTCGCGGCTGTTTGAAGCTGCAACTGAATTGGAAAAGCAACACGGCGCGTCGCACAGGCCAAAAACACTCTGCCGATCTTTTGACACCGCTCCAATGACGTCGAATCACTCAAGTACCGGCGGTTCCAGTTCCGGGTACTCGGGCCCGGGTCAGCGACTGCACCCTAGTGCCGACCCAGCGTCGACTGGAACGCCGACACCCGCGACTACTGTGACGCCGAGGACACCCTCGCCTCCGCGGAACACGGGTCCGACGAGCATCCAGTTCCTTCTCAACCCCGTTGAGAACGAGGCCGTCGCGCCGCTGCAGGTTGACGTACGCCGCACACCAGACTTCCACCGGACCGAAGAGGACGTTTGCAGGCTGACGTGAATATCGGACAGAACGACATCCGCCGGGATGACCATGACTCGACCTACGGCTCCGACGCTGGGTCCGCGTACACGTCGTCCATCACATCGTCCATCTATCATTACCAGTATGAGAACGGCCGGCGGTATCACGCGTACCGCGAGGGGCAGTATGTCCTCCCGAACGACGACCAGGAGCAGGAGCGCCTGGACCTTCAGCATCACATCTGGCGCCTGCTGTTGGGTGGCCGAACCTACACGGCGCCTCTACCGGATCCGGCGAGCGAAGCGGCTGAGGGGCTGAGGGTGCTCGACCTCGGCACGGGCACGGGAATTTGGGCGATCGATCTGGCGGACGAGTTTCCCACGGCGGATGTTTTTGGCGTTGACTTATCCCCGATCCAGCCTGAGTGGGTTCCCACGAATTGCAAGTTTCATGTCGATGACTACGAGGACGACTGGACGTATCGTGAGGATGAAAAATTCGACTACATTCATGGCCGTGCGCTGAGTGGTACATCATCAAACTGGGCGAGATTCTATGACAGGGTCATGGGCGGGTTGAAACCAGGTGGTTGGGTGGAGATGCAAGAGTATGATGCTTGGATCTTTAGTGACGACGACAGCTTCGATCGGGCGATTTGGACGAAGGAGTGGGTCACGAAGCTCGACGACGCGAGCAAGACATACGGCAAACAGATCAACGTTGCGAGGTTTCACAAGCAGTGGATGATTGACGCCGGTTTTGAGGATGTTCAAGAATTGGTTTACAGGGTAAGTCAACCTACTCTTCTTATTCATTGGGATCCTATTAACTCCGTTGCAGATACCGATTGGCCCATGGGCAAAAGACCCTGCTTTGAAAGAGCTGGGTCGTTATGAGCTGGCGCACATGCAGATGTCAGTTGAATCACACACACCCGCCCTATTCACGCGGGTATTGGGATTCAGTGAGGATCAAGCACGAGTTCTCATGGAAGGCGTAAAGAGGGAGTTCAGGAGCAAAGACTACAGGCTCATCACAAGTTATCGCTTCATCACAGGAAGGAAGCCTCACGGGCCACCTTAAGACTAGTGAATTATAAGATCGTTCAACTTTGTCCACACTACGCTTAGACATGGCAGCCGTACGTCGGGCTGATTCGGGCGTGATGTCGCGCTTCTATTCATAACTTGAGGTAATGGAAGAGGACGAGAGAATGGGTTGGTTTCCATCGACCATACTACGTTGAAAGTCTTGCTGGTATGACCATCATGCATGGCTTGCCATATGAGCCCCGATAATATGGATGTCCAGTTGAAATTCTTTGTGGCGTTTGGTCAATGTAATTTCTTGAAACGGAGGTGGTTCTGCTTACCGCGGCGAAATCGACACATTTACAGGAGTCTCTCCCAAATCTCTGAAACCTGTTTTCTTCCCCATTCTTCACGCTCTTCCTCCGTCTTCATGATCCGAAACCCAAATTTAGCGTACAGCCGCCTCGCACTACTGAGTTCTTCGTACGTCTGGAGCCCAACGCGCTCGTACCCAACTTCTCTAGCAAAGGCAAGACACGTTTCGACCAACATTGTGCCGATCCCAAGACCTCGCGTGGTCTTTTCAACAAAGAAACACCTAACCCTCGCACGCCCTGGCACCTCTCGGTCCTTGGTAAGCATAATACAGCCCAGAAACTGCCCCTCTCTCTCAGCGATCCAGCAACGTTCTGACGATGGGTCAAAGTTGTCGAGAAAATGAGCCGTATATCTAGACATATGCGACTCGAATAAGTTTTCGAAACCGTAGTCCGCATAATACACCACTGCGTGACGGTGGGCGATGTAAGTCATGTCTCCTGGGCGGTGGTTTCGGAGTTTAATGGGTTCCGAGGGGCGTTCCATGTTCGGCGTGGTGTCGCTACGTTATGTTTGGCCAAGTAAGTTATCCAAGAGGGAGAACCATTGCGACGTTTGTATTCTGGGATACAAATGTGCCTGATTCGAGAGACTTTCCTAATTCCGCTCTTGTCAAGCTCAAGACAAAGTAATCATGTCGAAAGGCGCGCCCATGTGGGGTAATTCGTGCCAAAGGGCGTGTTCTCATGAGCATTGTGGGGCTTCGCTCGCCGGTCGCGTGGAAAGCTTCCTGGCATCCATCGATTTAGGAAATCATGATGGAAACGAAAAAGGTTTCCATAACATGGATCTGTTTAGTATCGAATTGAGATGGGTAAATAGACTTAAGAAAATCATTTGCTATATCGTTAGATTCAGGACCCAGGTCGATATACGGTTCAAGAGGATCTCTCGAGTCTTGAGGCCGGGCAAATGGGAATTTAGTTTATAGGAACTTGATTCTCCTTCGCTGCACAATTGATTTCCTGCGCGAATGTTCTTGAGTGGTATGTCTTTAAAAACCCAATAATTGTCAGTTTGCGTCTCAAGTACAGACTTCCTTCAACTTCAATAACCTGAGCTTTGTATTATTTGTACGTAGAGCTTGAAGAGGGAACCAGTCAGCATGTCACGTATCCAATGAAAGTCACGATTGTGGGTGTCGTGCATCTCTTGGCCTGCGGTACGGACCTCGGGCCGGCGGTTGTTGGAAAGGGGTCCGTAGGGGTAACTGTGCCATTCAAGGCCCCTGTTGGTTCGATCGGGAGCTGGATGAGCGGCAGATAAGCTGCACCTTTTACTGTACAATGGGCGGTACGATAGGAATTATCCGGCATGGGGAGCCTTCGCCGAGTTTGTCCAAAATGTCCCGTTATCAGCAGTAGATATCGGCAGTAGATATGTACTGCACGTGGAAGAAATGACCAATCGCCGATGTTTTCTGTCTCGTTGCAGCTTTCGGTATTGATAGCAGACGGTACGGAGCTTTGCAGATCAGAGGGAAGTTTGAGTAGCCCAGATTGATAAAGTTGTCGCAACAGCGGTCTTATTCTAACATATGTCCAAGTGTTTTTCTAGAGATTACCCGACTAAGACGCACTTACAAAAGTTTGTGCTCGCTCTTGCTATCAAATTGCATTCGTCCTAATACAAATAACGAAAGCTCTTGACCTCAGTCATGCCATCATATCCCACAAAGTCCTTGGCACCAGCCTCAACAGAGTCTTGCATTGCTTCTTCACGATCAAGCTTCTTGTTCTGCGCACGGAGGTAGAACCGTAGCCCAAGAGCAGCAATCGCAGCGAAGCCAAGCAATGCGATCTCTGCACCAAACGACTCAACGTAGTACGGACCGTACTTAGCCGGCCAGATATATGAACCAGGAATGCTTCCGATGTTGCCCATCGCGTTGACCATTGCGATCGCCGCGGCTTTCTTGGCTGCTGGGCGGGGTATTGTGTTGGATATCCACGCAAGAATGACGAATCCGGATGCAAATCCCACTGAGTAAGAGGTTTTGTTAGTCGCTCTACCTTCAGCATGGCATAAAGATCAAAAACCTACCGGTCATAAGAAACAAAGAGACATAGCGCGGGGCCGTGGTCGTCGTCGTGGCAGATATGATGTATCCGACCATACACGTCAAGAGCGGCACAAAGTAGTGAAAGAATCGTTCTCCCGTCTTATCAGCATGCCAGGCATTTGGCAGCGACACCAACACAGCGAAAATCCAAGGCGGCGCTGTCAGCAGCAGTGTCACTGTTTGGCCGTACCCAAGTCCTTCCGTGATGGTCGGAAAGAAGAAGACAAACTGCACAGGGACCACGATCAGCATTCTCTGAAGTCAAGAAAATATCCCATGGCTAAGAAAGCTGATCTTACGCTTAAACCCATGATTGTCGCATGGTATGCCAGCCCCAAAAGCCACACCTTGACATCCTTGCACGCCATGATTAGTCCTTGTATGGCTGTAACATCTTCATCTTCGGCAGATCCTCCAGCCAACCCCTCGTCAAGAGCCAGACGATCCTGCGCCACTCGCCTCTCTTCTTCCGTCAACCAACTTGTTGTTTTGGGGTAGTCCGGCAGAATGAAGAGTGCGACCCCAGCGAGAGCAACGGTGACAGCACCTTCGACGATGAAGAGCCACCTCCAGGCGCGTAATCCAGCGGCACCTTCCAGGTCAGCAAGAATTCCAGCAGCGATCAATCCACCGAACCCTTGCGCTGCCAGGTTTCCACTGTTCAATATCGTGACACGGAGCTGCATTTCTCTCCGATTGTACCAACGCGACAGGAATAGCAAACTCCCGGGGAAGAAGCTGGCTTCGACGCAACCCAAAAGAAAACGGCAGGCCACAGCACTGGAGAAGCCTCTCACGGCACCGGTTGCCGCCGATATGACGCCCCAGACGGCGACGCAGCCGCATAGATACCAGCTTGGTCGCTTAAGCTTGTTCAGAATCATGTTGGAGGGGATCTGCATTGCGACGTAGCCGCTGAGCAGCACAGAGATGCAGGTCTGGTACTGGACGTCAGTGAGCTTGAGGTCCTTTTCGAGGCCGCTGAGGCGGGCGTTGGCGAAGTTGTTGCGGTCGATGAAATTGAGGATGAAGAGAACGATCATGACGGGGAAGATGCGTAGGTCGATCTTTCGTACGATGGCTTTCTCTGTAGCTGGGTCCCAATTTGGGATCATGGTAGAAGTATTCGCCCTGAGGCTTGACTGCTTTGGATCGGAAGCCATTCTGGTCGAAATTTGACCTTGAAACTACGGCAGAAAACATGAAATTGAGGAACAAGGTCACAAAGGGCGGCGAGCTCTAGCCTCTTAAAAAGATGAACGGTAAACTCGAATTCCTAGACGTTTGCTAGGTAGTATATCTGACTGATACGTTATCGCAGGTTGATGCCCAGACTCTGCTTGCTATCTGCAGCCAACCTCTCGATGTAGCGGCAGAATGGTTAATGTTTGCCTGGTACGCTACCCCTCATATCTCGGAGCAAGGGTCCTTACACCAACACCTGGGCTATCTCGCGTCGCACAACACATCCCAACAAGGCTTTGATTGTCGGGCACGGGGAATAGCAGGGCATATGAAGCCAAAAGAGCCTTCAGCTGACTAATTGCATCCCTCGCGGCCCGGGAGCCGTACCGCAGCGCCGAGCTCCGTACCGACTTTCGGCCCGGGATCCATGCCGAAGGTGAGGGGAAGTTATATGTTGACAGGAAGACGGGTCTACGTTGAAGGCGTGAAGATTTATCCCGCTCTCAGAGAGTAGTTCAGCCGCAATCTACAGATCAGCAAAGGCCCCCTGTCGTTGGGCTTTTCCAGGCTCGACCAACCATTTTCCGCCTCGATCTGAGTGCCATCCCTTCTTTTCGTCATCTAGACCCTCATTCCCATCGTCAAGCAGCGCACCGCAACGAAGGCTTCATCATTCTGATTTTAGAGTGAATCACCTGGAAGAATGACGGAGACAAGCCTTCCCACATCCAACAAGGCCGTGGTCTCGGCTGGACCTAAGAAACTAGAGATCCAAGAACGTCCTGTACGCCCACCAGGCGACAATGAAGTGCTCGTTGAAATAGTTGCGACAGGTATCTGCGGTTCAGACTGCCACAACTGGGAAAGCGACAAGGTATCTCGCCAACTCGTCCTTGGGCACGAGTCTTCGGGTGTCATCATCCAAACCGGAAAGAGTGTCAAGGACCGGTTTGTCGGACAGAGAGTGGCTGTAGAGCCGGGTTTCGCGTGCATGAAGTATGGCTTCAGGTTTCATCTGTCTTAGTTTTCAATTACGAAGAGTGTTGACGATAGTTGAAATAGTTGCGAGTTTTGTGTCAAGGGGAACCCGAACATCTGCGCGAACTTGAAGTACTGCGGCCTCGACCCCACCGATGGCACACTTTGCCAGTACTTCACCTGCACGGCCTCAATGACGGTGCCCATCCCGGACTCAATCTCCTGGGAGGAGGCGGGCGCGATCCAACCGCTCGCCATTGCGGTTCAACTTGCCAGGAGAGCCTCTCTAAACGCTCACCAAACGATGGCTATCTTGTATGGTCTTCTGCCTGTATACACGAGGGCTAGCCATGCTGACGCTTTTCTCTTTCAGTGGATGTGGCCCTCTGGGTCTCCTGGTGCTTGCTGTCGCAAAGGCATACGGTGTCAAGAAGGTCATCATGTTTGACATTGAATCATCTCGGACGCAATTTGCAGAGACGTACGGCGCGACCGTCGGTATTGTCCCTCCGAAGAACGAAGACCCATCTGTAGATTCCCTCTCATTCTATCAGCAATACGCCGAGGAACTCAACTCCAAACACGAACTTGGCGACGGTTTCGACGTCACAGTTGAGGCCAGTGGAGCAGAGTCCTGTATCCAAATGGCAGTCGCCATGCTGAAATCGGGTGGAACTTGCATTCAGGCTGGGTTAGGAAAGCCCCTTGCATCTGTGCCTCTGTTCTTGGTCACGGCCAAGGAGCTCAATATCAGGGGTAAGTCAACACCTTCCGCTGCCGCCCAAATTGTTCTAATAGTGAAATAGGTACCGTGCGATATACACCAGGCTGTTTCACAGACGCGATCAGTCTTCTGGAGAGGAAGCTCGTAGATCTCAAGCCTCTGGTTACATCAACGTACCCTCTGACAGATGCTGCACAGGCATTCGAGGCGCAGCATGCGAAGAAGGATATCAAAATTATCATAATGAACCAAAGGTAGTCCCAAGTCAAGTTCATGGTGTTGAGACACATATACCTTAGGAAATACAGACCAACAGTGGGTACATGTGACAGGTCACGACCGAAATCATAGAGATCTCAAGCCCAGGTCACCTGGGATACTGTACCGATTGCGTGTGTACCATTACGGGTTCTTCCGAGAAAGAGCTGACCCTCTATGATATGCAAGGATCTGGAGAAGGCGGTGCATGGAATTGGAGACGACCAAAAAAAGCTTAAATTTGCTGCTCAGCAGAATGGAATCCAATTTCTAGTCAATCTGTGTGAAGTCAATATCAACACCAGCACTTCCCAAATCAATCAAGAAAATGGGTGGATGGAATGCGGCTTGTTGAAAGTCACTTCCGATGGACCCTTTAGATGTTCCGACATAGAGACGCAACGTAAACGCTCCCCAAACAACAGGCATACCCGACGCTAGCAAATTCTTCCAATTTGGGGCCCCCCTTCACTGTTGTTAACTAAGAGATCGTCCTCCGTCAAGTAAGCCACACCTGATCTCTCAAAGGTTTCAACCCCATCTTCTTCCTTGACCGGTTTCAGAAGAATAGCGTATATTTGTGGCTCTTTTGTGTTCCTTGCGACCACAACACACTTGAGTGGTGCTTGTAGTAGTACGTTCAAATCATCTTGTATGAGCAGTCTTGGCCTTTCTGTCGTCAAGGAGGATATCCTTTCCGTGTTCAAGGTTGATATCGGAGCAACGAACTCGTGCGGATGCTGGATATCAAAGACTCCGCTCGCCGCCTGGTTGCTGGATTCAAACGGAGATACAACTCTGTCCTCCCAGATGACATTTCCCAGCGGGACGTTCAAGTACCTTATTTCTCCATGGAAGGCCATCCATGACCACGACGGCACGGTGGATAAATTATCGTAGCTAATGCGCTCTAAGGAGCGGCTCTGATCTTGACGTTGCCACAACAGGTCTCTCGAAAAGTTCAGGTGCATGACGCCGTAACCACCTGGAGATCTCAGAGCGGAGACGAGTCGCCTTTCGAGTCCTGCAATTGCCACAGGCCTGTCCGTTTGGTTCGAAAGACCCAAGGAAGAGTATCGTTCATAAAGCCCGTGATAAAGCGCGAGTTGTTTGCCTTGCTTATCTGACTTGACAGCATTAGGAAAGTCCGAATCACCAAGGAAAGCTGATTTACGGCTGAGTGAGATGATTAACGGGGAATTGGCTTCCTTAGATTTTGGTGTCCATCGAACTTACTTTGTCGTTCGAGCAAATGTCTCACATCTGATGCCACTACCGCACTCCCAGTACGTCTGGGTCTTAGTGAAGTGAACCGTTCGGCGTGATAGAGCGCGTTCCTGCAAGACCCAGCCCCTCTTGTTAAGTTCGCCTTGCTCCACGTCATGGTCGAAATCGTTGATGTCTTCGCAGATATGGAATGTCTCATCATCATCATCCGTAGTCATAGTGACAACCTCTCTCGGCCTTCGCATTTTCAAAAACCCATCAAACATGTGATCGGCACAACTTGCTGCAATCGTGAAATAGGCGAAACTGAACACCTTTTCCATGCGTTGAGACTCCCTTCTCCAATCCTTTACATGTTCCGAGTCGTCGCCCTTGCCAGTCTTCTGAAGGATGCACAAGGAATCGATCCAAACATATCGTAGACCAAGTTTTCTGGTCACCCGAACTGCGTCCTGGAAGGTCTTGGGTAGTAGCTTGTCATCTAAACCCTGGGTGCACTCAATGAGGTGTCGATTCTCACTTGTAGTAAGATAGAATGTCTTTGCGTCCGGTTTCATTTCGTTGGGCGATCCCCACCTGTGCGATAAAGCCGCATACTGCAAAGGGGCCTTGTGCTTGAAACTCGACATTAGTCGAACCCCCTTAGATTCCCTGTCTCCAACGTCCAACAGCCGCGAAGGCGCAAAGTCGCCTGTCGGAAAGTGATGTCCATGCTTTTCATCACAAGTTCTGAGCCACTCGGCCAGTATTTGAGTATGCGTCTCGCTACCTGGCTCCAATAGAGTGGGAAAGCCCATCTGGATTCCATTTCCCGAGAGTCTTTCTGATACTTCATAGATCAGCGAAGTTCATACTCTTTGATAATAGGTTTAGAGACTCTACGAGGGTTACGTGATCCTTCTTACCCGAAGTGGAACACAAGGAGAAGATTGGACGAAGGTTTCTCTCGTAGAAAGTCAACGCGGAGTTGGACTCTGATCTCAAGAACGTGATTGTGTCCTGGCTGAGCGCTGCACGTTCCTTCATAGATCGGTGTAACAGTCGGCAAAAGTCGCACTCCTGAGATCTTCCCGCCAAGTCAAGTAATTTGACGGAGAACTCATAGTCGGGGAGCCAAAGCTGATGTTGCTGGCACTTCTCGCAGAGCTTGGAAACTTTGTAACGGTGGAGCGTGGCCGGACTTTGACGAACAATGAAACTGGCAAGCCCATCGTCTGGAATGTACGTCCAGTTATTGTTAAGCTAGAAATTCAGAAAGGCTGAGTGTCATGAACATGCCAACACCATTAGATGCTTCTTACCGGCTATTGGCGAATGCATGCATTGTCAGATATCAGCTCTTCATACTTTCCCCCACATGCCAATCACAAGGGTGCTTTTGGACCCACCGTCTGAAAGTGCGTCAGTCAGCTTGTAATTAGCTGAGAGAGGTGAAGGTTGAAATATAGATGTGAGTGACTTACAAACTTCAGTTCGGTAGACAAAGATATTAGCTACGTCAATGCAAAAGATCAATAGGGGTCAATGATTACCATCTATATTGGGTTCAATAGTAATCGTCAGCCCAATGCCAGCTTGCTACACATCAGAGTCTTTTACGCACGTACTAGACTTCCTATTAGAAACACGACGAAGCACAGCTTACACTTTGGATGAAATAGTACTTACTCTCTTTACAAGAGATGGATGTCAGCGTGGAACAAGAATTAATCTAATTGGGATGCCGCGGTTGGAATGTTCCGTACCTCACTTTTCTGCATCTGCACATGCCGTCAGCTAATGCGTATCATTATTGTAAGAGGTCTAAGAGAGAGATCTACAGACCGCCGTTGACATATGATGACGCTCTTTCGTTTGTTCCGGTTGTCTCCCAGAGAGAAGCTTGTCGGATACGTTCGGTATTCCGAGTTTGGATGCTTCCTCCATACCATCCCACTTGATCCACAGAATAGAACCTGGGCCCTCTCTCACTGCTGCCGCTTTGATCGTCACAATCTCGTCGAGCATTTCTTTTGCATCAGCCCTCACCAGCTTTGGCTCTGCGTTGATGTTAATGGTGGGGGCCCGAACAACAAGTCTGAGCCCACCTTCCGGTCGTACAGACTCGTTGTCGTCTTGCGCGACGGTTTCGCCGGTTGTTTCAGCCTCAATATTGACAACCAATAGCCTCGTTTCGATCAGGTGAACCAGTCTTCCTACCGCTGTGGATGTGATGGGTGCACATCTTGGATCAGTCTTAACGGCCTTGATCCAATCCCGCACTTGTGATTTCACCTGAACGTCCGCACCTGAACCTGTGAAGAACTCATTGCCAACGTCGCGAGAGAAAGCTCGTAGTCCTTCGTAACCATAAAGAATCCAGACGAGAAACTCAAGATACATACAGCCGAGGGACCAGATGTCGTATCTCCTAGATGTTGGCTTGTGGTTTCCAACTGGGTCATCAGCCTCCGGAGGAGTGTACCTTTGCGTCCCACGGGGGGTCCTTGTAGGGTCAGGGCGGAATTCTGTTGCTTGAACATGGATTTTGGCATGTCCCGCATCGGCAATCACCAATGTCACGTTAGTCGGGACCTTGCCCGGGCCGGGAATCTCGTCGCAAAAGCAGAGAATGTTCTCTGGTTTCAGATCGCCAGGCCGGCATGAACCGCCTGGAACTTTGTCCGAGAAATGAAGACTTTCCATGGCCTCCGAAATACCAATTAGTTGCTGGAAGAACCATTTGATGTATTCGTTCCAGTTCCCAGAGCTGAAACTGAGGCAATTATCCCCCAGGCTGGGTTGCTTGATCCAGAACTCGTGTAGATTCCCGGCTTTCGCCCATGGAAATACGAAGAAATGCTTGTTGTCATGGGTGTACCTCGCAATGGCTTTGATGAAGTGTTTGTTCTTCTCTTGGAAGTGAAGCAGAACTGTCTCTTCGTTCTTGACGACTTCAGCAAACCGTGGCCCAAACCACTTTTCCGAAGTGATTTCCTTGACAGCAACGTGGGGATTCCCATTCTTGTCGACCACGGTGCCCTGCATACAAGTGAGCTCTCAGCTTAGAAGCCTAAAAGAGATGACACCACTTACAATTTGCTCATCTTCTGGGAACACTTTGAACCCCTCTCCCAAGTGGCTTTTGTGAATGACCCGTTCGGTCACAGCACTAAAGTTCGACTCTCTGCGCGTGATCTCCTTGAGAAATGGCAACCTACAGGGATAATCGAATACATAGGGAGAGCCATCTTTTGTGAATACAGGCGAGAAAAACAGCCACTGATGAGGATCAGCAATCGCAAGGATGGCTGTTCTATCATCTAGCGTTGCAGTGTGTATCTCGACTGATCGTTCAGATGACGAGTCAGATGAGACTGCTGGCCTTGATGAGCTAACTGTCCAAGTCTGTTTGTCCTTCTTCTCAATTTTGACAGGGAACATTCTATCTCCGAAATCCTGTTCGCAGAAGTCTTCGATCCAGTGCAACCGGTTGATGTGGATGAGAAGTGCGCACAGTCGTTGTGCCTTCTTGACGAATGTTTGCAATCTAAATCGATCCACTCGCGAGAGTGGAAGATTTTCTAAGACATTCTTTGCTGCATCCACAACAGATTGAATTTCCGACAGGGGAATCCACTCGTATTCTGGACCCTGGTTACCCGGAGTGAAGTACGCTTTCGAGTCACTGTGCCGTTGGCTCTCTTCCTGGATGGACTTCTCTTGGTTCTGCTTTCGGACAATGACATCGAATATATGCTCCTGTAGATCGCTGATTGACATGATGTCCATCGTCTGGAGTATGCTCCAGCTCCGGATTCCAGATGTGCGTGAAGGCCGAGACAGGCTGTGGGGAAGGAGTCCGCCAAATGTGCTGGTCGAAGAGTGTGTTCTGATGCAGCTTGGAGTCGTATTCAAGGTCATAGATTGGGTGCCCGTCATTGAAGAGTGTTCAAAAGATATAGTCTGAGCTAGGTCTTTCTCCTGTGGCCGATCCCCATGAAATGATATGACTTGATGTGGCTCTTTTCCAAAGCAGCCACATGTCAAATCATGCGCCCACTTCCAAGAGCTCATTTGGTGGAAGATAACCTAGGCTGCACCGATTTTGAAGCGCGGGCGAACCGTGTCCGAGAAGCGAAACAAGGCACTCTATCGTGGCTCCATTCAAGGGAGGGTGTCTGAAATATGATTGCCAGCGATTGGAACTCGCTGCAAGTAATCATTGCGGCTTGGTGGCATGACACTCAGCCATCATGTGGGATACGGGAATCATGGCATGCATACTGCAGACCTGTACTTGCATTAGTAAAAGCGAGGGCTCTGAATGGTTGCGCGTGCAGGAAACAACCATTACGTGAGGCCTCGGGGCTCTCGGCATGCCAACGCAGTCTGGGCTGCGGGGGTGTATGCAGTGGTTCCCAAGTATGCAGACCTATGCATGCATAGTGACCGTCACATGGCGCAGCGACTTGTAGGCAACCATACTCTCGATCCCAACGGACTGCACTAGACTGATATGGCGCAGCCTGATACTGTGGTGAGGCATTTACCGCTCGATACCACTCCCGTCGGGGCACTTCTATCTACGCAAGGCTGCGAGACGAGATTGTAAAGAGTATTTGGAACTCGCCTCTCGCGTGTCAGTCATGTAGCTGATTTACTTGATTCAAAGGCCTTTCTTTTCTGGCATTGCACGAACTACAAATATATCTTCCGTCTAGTCGACTAACAGAGTTTGGACATTGGATTTCAGCAATCCCCAGTTGAGCCAAGAGATCGGACCAAACTCTGCGTAAATACGTCAAACTGAGATTAATTCTCATGGCTCTATTTGATCAGTTGGACAACGTCTACAGCCAAGACGAATTGGGGAATCGTAAGTACATTCCGAGAAATGAGCTTGAGCGGCTCATCACCAGAGACACCGTGGAGCAGGAACTTCGGCGAACACAAAAGAGGGGGGTGCGTAATTTGTTCCGGGCAAAGAGATCATTAAGGGAGAATCTGGCGGAAAGAGTGATGGAATCTGGACAGAAGCTGTTTGCGACATGCGTATACCTCAGCCAGCCTTGGGATGTCAAGCTTCTTCTCGACGCCAACTTTACCGACGATGATCTTCCTGTGACCAAGAATGCTAAGTCCTTGAAGAGCTCCGAAAAGCAGTTCGATTGGCCTGCAGCGTGGGAGCTGCCAAAGTTGGACGTGTTCATCGATAAACAGTGGTTATTTCTGGCGCCTATCTTCAGCGCCACAGGCACTCATCAAAGCCTTGACACAATGTGCCCTCTTCCTTTCCTGAAGGTAGAAGAGGAGCAACATGGTATGAACAATGTTGTGTTTCAGGCTATGATTCATGAATCTCACCAAAAGGGGTTTGCAGTGGGTCTCTCCGCCATCAATGATGGCTTTCTGCTTTAAAAGCAGCTAACAAGACTTGCAGGTTGAAACTCCCACCTATAAGGTTGCACTCAAGGAATTCAAGTTCAAACAAGACTTTGATCAGGAGTTTGAGAATCTTCTGAAGATACGTAATTTGCAGCAATCTAAACACATTACGCAGAAGCTCGACTCTTTCAAGCGAGGGAGCAAAAACTACATCATCTTCCCTTGGGCAGATGGCGGAGATCTTGTCAACTTCTGGGAGAAGATGGATGTCGAGGCACGATCTCCCAAACTGGCACTATGGGTTCTCGAACAGATGCTCGGGCTCGCCCAGGCTCTTCAGGCCCTTCACGACGAGATGAGAGACCAGGAAAACTGCCGACACGGAGATCTCAAGCCGGGAAATATTCTTCATTTTACAATTGAAGGCTACGGCACCTTGAAGATTGCTGACTTTGGCATTTCCAAGATTCACAGTCTCGGAACGTTGCAGAGGCGGGACCCAACAACAACGAGAGCAACAACGCCTTCTTACCAAGCTCCCGAAGGTGACTCCTCTAACACGAGATCTCGGAAATACGACATCTGGTCACTAGGGTGTATCCTTTTGGAGTTTACAGTGTGGACCGTACAAAGCAATCACAATGTCATTATTTTCGATGCAGCAAGGAAGCCAAAGACTCCAGGGATGCAGCCGTGGCCACACTTCTACGAGAAAGTGGGGGACAAGACCGTCGTACACCACGAAGTAAACAATGTCATCAAAGGACTGAGGGGTCTCACACAGTGTAGCCAAGGCACGGCATTCGGGCATTTACTGGATATCGTTGAATGCGATCTTATCAAGGTTGAAGTTCAAGATAGAGTTGAAGCCAGGGTATTGTGCGATCGACTTGGAAAGATCCTGGAGAGAGCTAGAGAGGACAATGCGTATCTTTTCAATGGTGGGTCACAGGTGGAAGGCTAATGGATTGTCATATTGATCTCTGGAATTACGGAGCTGGTGGTGTCAATGATTTTCTTTAAAGTATTCCTCCGTCTCATGCGCGAATAATCTTCTTTGCGAAGCTATCTCCTCGAAGCACAAACCAGGCGGCAATTTCCGCCACCTAACCGGTGAATATCTAGGTTGTCGACGAGAAATTTCTCGCTAATTACCTCGTGCGGACTCTTCATAACCGAGCCAATGGTTGTATGTTATATACAAAGGCGAGGGGACGTGTGGCACAGAAGCCCTCAACAGCTGACCGAATTGTATCACCAATCATGCGGTGCGCACCATCAGGCTCTACCTCTTTCTTCCTGGCCGTACTCCTCCTGTTCGTCACCGCTCCCAGCACCTCTTCGTCTTATGCCCGACACCTCGACAGGTCCTTGATTGTAGAGGACAGCGTTAGTGAATTGCGATCAAACTTCATTAAGTTTCGCACACAGTCGGCCCCGTCACGGCCGAGGCATTCGCAGCGCTCGGTATCGCGGCCAATATCTTTCAATTTCTCGAACTTGGTTTCAAAGCCACGCAGACGATCGCTTCGACCTATCGCAACACGGATATTGACGGACTATCTCAGCACAACGCTTAAATTGCCCTGACATGCTCCGATTTCAAGGAGCATTGCTCTAGGTTGAAGACTGGAAGAGCAACACGAGAGACGGCCTCCAAGCCGATTTGGCCGACATCACAGCGCAAATTTGTTTCAGGCTTCAAGGGCTTATCCAGTACGCATGATGTCTCTAATATGGCAAGTATTCCGTAATCTCATCTGAGTGCTCTTCAGCGAACATCAAAGATCCCTCGTCAAATCAGTGGAAGTTTGGGGAGATACGTCAAAGGAGTAGAATAGTGTCACAGAACAGAAGTTAGACACGATGACCCAGCAGGTCAAGGACCTCCTGAAATCGGAGTCTAAAACGGTGTCTGGTGGGATCAATAAACTAGTCCAAGCTTGGTAGCATTCGCCGAGGACGCTAGCAGTCACAGTATCACCAGGGCCATTCTAGAAAGTCTCCATTTTGCCTAGATCAAGGAGCGGCAGAACGAGATTCCAAAAGCGCACAAAGACACCTTCGAGTGTATATTTGGTGAAAGCTCCCCAGGAAGCTTTTCGATTTGGCTTGAAGAGTCAAGCAGCATCTTTTGGATCACAGGAAAGCCCGGGTCCGGAAAGTCAACGTTGATGAAATTCAACTTAGGCCATGAGATGACGAAGAACCTCGCAAGTACTTGGGCCAACCCTAAACTACTCGTCGTCGCTAGTCACTTCTTTTGGTTTGGGGGAATAAAACTCCAAAAATCCCAGGAGGGCCTGCTGAGAACGTTATTATTTCAGATCTTGTCTAACGCCTCAAGGCTTATTAGCAAGGTGTTACCTGGTCGAATGTTAGGACAATTCAAATACCTCGAATCATGGAGCTTAGAAGAACTTTCTGACGCATTTCAGCGTCTTCAAGCCCTTCCGGAAATTCCTTGCCGCATCTTCATGTTTGTGGATAGACTTGATGAGTACAGTGGCCAGGGTACAGAGTTAACGGGATTTCTCCGAGCTATCACGACTTCGCCCGAGATTAAGATCTGTTGTGCAAGTAGGCCTTGGCAGGAGTTTCGCAACGGATTCAGTGATGCATCTGGCAGAATTCACATGCATGATCTCACTTCTGATGATATGCGGGTCTACGTCCACAGCACCCTGACGCAGCATGAACGATTCAAAAGCCTTTTGTCGTCATAAGAGGCTCAAGTCGACTTACTTATCAAATCTATTTGCACGAAATCTGAAGAAGTGTTCTTCTGGACATCGCTAGTGGTGAAGTCACTTTTGCGGGGCCTTAATAACGACGACGGACTCGAGATCCTGCAAAGAAGACTCTTTGAGTTTCCTCCAGACCTTGAACAATTCTTCAAAAGAATGGTTGACTCGATTGAAGATGTGTACAAGGACCAGGTTTATCGAGTTTTCTCGATGTTACTAATGGTTGATGCACCATTGCCTCTAATTATGTTCAGTGCTCGGAACTCTGCCTTGATCAAGAACATGGAGTCTAAAAGCTCTGTCAACTTCAGGACGCTTGCGGCACTAAAATCCTCCGAGCACAGGAAAACGCGACTGCGAGAAACCTCTAAGGCAGCCAAGGACCAGCAGTCAATCCTCCATGATGACGAGCTACTCACTGTTGATCCTGGCATCAAGGAAGCGATCAAAGCCCCCAGCAGCCTTTACTTTGCCCCAGAACATCTCGTAGTGTTCAAAGATCAGCTGCTGTCACGATGTCGTGATCTTATTCAGGATTGGCAAGTCGGACCATTCACCGACGACATTCGTATTGGCTATCTCCACCGAACAGTCGTCGAGTTCCTCCAACGCAAAGAGAAGCGACTCTCGTTTGATGATGAAATTTACCTTGATCGATATTATTTCGCGAGATCTTGCCTTTGCGGTCTTTTCTACGACAGAGCCGACAAAGCTGTCAACAGGGGCCTCATACTATGGTTTTTGTATGTTCTTCAAGAAACCCATGCTCCTGCCGGTGATCTCCCTCACGATGATGGCTATGTGCTTTTCGATCGATGCAACGAGATCAGACAGATACTTGCATAAGAAACCCAAGAGAAATCGCTCTTTAGAAACAGCCCTGAATATGAGAACGCAATTACTCGATTGTTGGCAATTTCCCAGGCACGCATACTAGTCCAAAAATGCCAGGCCAAACTTGAGAATTCTCATTCGGCTTACTTTGAGTTCTATCCAGACTTTTATGGACATTTTCTCATGCGACACGTTCTCCAAGGATCGGGCCACATTGAAGTCGGGGATCGCCCTCGGGAGGTTCTGTCAGACTCTATCGACTTGGAATTACTAGGAAGGTTACTCCAGATGGACAAATTCAAGAGACAAATCATCCAAGCGCCGCATAGTGAGACTCCTCGTCTGCACAGCGTTTGGAAGACTTTTATCAAAAGGATCGCAGATATGGCCCCTGACGAAGGAAATGTTGACGTGATTCAGTACCTCAGGGACAACAACACATTCACAGAGGACAAGATAGGAACACTTGAAACATTATTCCCGCTAGATATATCCGCCAGTCACGGGTCTTCGAAGAAGAAAAGGAGAAAGCGTGCGTTTCGCAAGGGGAGAAAGTAGAATCTATCCCATCGAGTGCTGAATAACGCCAGTACATATAGTACCCACAATTTCTCTAAATAGCTCCTTATTGAACTTCTTAATTAGTCTAAAAAAACTATCGATCTCTCGGAAAAATAATCGACTTGCTGCTACCCCGCACACCTATGTACTGGCGCCATTCAGCACTCGATGGGATAGGAGACCTAATGTTCTCCTTAGAGAAGTTGTTGTGACTTACTTTTCATGTAATCTCGTAGGGGTCGTCAGTCACGGGCACTGTGAATATTACAATCAGTTTTTCATTTTCTCAAGCTTCAACCAGGCTTTACCTAGAGATTGGCGTGGCTTCCTGTTCATCTGAATGGACTTGTTGACTACATTAGATCTTGTGACTTGGAGGACAAACCACTCCATGTGCATCCTTCGATCTTTCGAGTAAGCCTGGAAGAGTACACCAGAGAGATAAGGCTCACCATAACCATGAACATGAGCATGTGCCATGCGCGCCTCATGAGTCTACTTTGAACGGATCACAGCGGGCTAAGAGCGCAAAAACAGGAGTCAATTTCAGTGCCAACCCAGCTCAGAAAATGCTTTCACCACCACCAAACGCCACGATGCAGCCGTGTTTCCCCATCACGTAGCAAACTTCTCTCAAGCCGACTTTGAGTCATCAGTCCTCACCCAGACTCTCCCGCACACAGGCCCTACACCTCCTGCGGAAATCCTTATTCTTGCCCTCCCTTTCCTCGCGGAACATACGCGCAGCCTCAACATTGGCCGGCGACTCGTCATTAGGCCCGTGGAACAGGCTGATCGTGCTCAGCAGGATCGTCTCAGGGCTCTGCACGGGGCTCCAGCGCTCCGAGGCCGCCTCGTAGCCGTACTGGTCCTCCTCCGGCGGGTGCAGGATCGAGATGCACAGCCGGCCGTCCGAGTAGATATTCGGGTGGAACGGGATCGGGGTCTGGAAGGTGAGGGACGGCGGCATCAGGGGGTAGGTCTGCGGGAAGGTGAGGCGGGCGCGGAAGTTTCCTCCTGTTGGGGCGGGATGCGTCAGCAGTGATTGGGGGAGAGGGCTAGAGGAGAACGTACCACCGTAGTACTTGCAGTCGTCGCTGATCATGAGCATGACCTCCCACTCGAAAATGTTGTTGTCGTTGACCAGGCCGCACGAGATGCCGGGGATGTCCTTCCCCGTCTGCATCTCCTTGAGCTGGCGGCGCAGCAACGAGGCCGCCGCTGCGGACGACGAGGCCATCGGTGCAGAATGCCGTGTCTGTGTATGTGTGCTCGTTTGGTGTGCAAACCCGATTTCGGGGTTTCTCACCTCGATTCGTCAAGGTAAGGTAGCTTGTGTCGCGGGGCCAGGCGAGGAACTCTGGTCCGATCGGAGAGGAAGCTGAGGTAACGCGTAGAATGGACGACTCGACGGGAGGAGTTCTGGCAGTAAGTTGGGTTTGCCCGTGCTTTCGCAGGCTCGAGGACGCGTTTCGACGACAGCTTTGCTGTGGATGGCGGGGAGGAGAAAGATGGCAAACGCAGCTGTCGTGTGGTGAGGTCGTCGAAATCGGAGCCAATGCGTGTGGGGTTACCCGAACTGCAGGGGGCCGGGGGTGGCGTCTTCACCGATGCTCACCGAGTAGCTTCGGTGAAGGCACCCGAATGCCTGACAGACCACCGATACCGCCATCACCAATTCCAGAACCCATAACCAGATTTCACCTACTTGCATTGTCATATCCTCAACTCTAAACCCTTACCAGACTGGAGGGAGGGGGTATCATTCTTTTGTTGCATCCTGAACCAACCATCCACCACCAATCACTTCTTCTTCGACGTCCCAAACCCGCTAATCCCCATCGCAGCCATCATATCATCCTCGTCGTGCTCCCCCTCAATCCTCACGTCCTCCCCATACTCCGTCTTCACCTTCTCCGCCTCCTCCGCCTTCACCCTCCTCCTCTCATCCGCCTCCTTCCGCTTCCTCCTCCTCTCCTCCGCCTCCTTCAAGCTCTCCTCCTCCCGCAGCGCCAGCCTCTCCTCCAAACTCGTCGCCTTCTCCTTCTCAAAGTCCACCTTGCGCTGCCACAGCATCTCAATCCGCTCCCTTACCTCCTCCGCCGTCGCGCGCCGCACCTCCGTCGTCTGCCCCGTGTTCGCCAGGTGCTGCGGCGTGTTGAGGTGCTCCACGAACTGCTTGTTGTCCTTGAACGTCAGGTCGCACGCCTCGCAGTAGAAGCCCGCGCCGCGCCCGCGCTTGCCCACGCCCGCGCCCGCCGGGACGAGCTGCGTCTTGCCCACCTGCGCGCTGAGGTCCAGCACGGTCCGCCGCGCAGAGGTCATCGTCTCGTTGCCCGTCAGCGGCTTGTGGTACTTCTTGCCCGCGAGCTTCGCCTCGTAGCGCGCCTTGGACTCCTCCTTCTCCTTGGCCTCGCGGTCTTTGGCCTTGGCGGCGTACTCGTCTAGGTCCCACGTCTTGCGGAAGTCGGTGTCGCCTGCGGGCGCGCCGTACGCGCTGCCGTTCTTGTCGGCCATTGTGTGTGTTTGTGGTGCTTTGGTGCGTGGACGCGTCGTTTCGGTCGGGACTTTGTCTCCTCGCCAGTCGCAAGTTTCGATGGAATGATGTGGGGAGATCGATGGTGTTCGATGGTCGATGTAGGATGGCTGAAGTTCGAAGAGCGCGGCCAACAGTCCCAAGACGCGTCGATGATGAAATTTGGTGTCTGGGAGATATGACTTGACTGGGGACCTGATTAGCGGACGAGGCTGCAGGGATTCAGGCCAGGGAAAATTGGGAGGGGCGGACGAGACATGGTCCAGGGGCGTCTCGGTGGTGGGGTTACAGCGCTAAAAAATACCTACCCCTCCAACCCCTCCCCCTCCAAAGCCGCAGAGAAAAAAAAAAGTAAATGGGCATGCGCTCGGTCTAGAAGGCGTCGACTCATACTTCTGCTTTTGCGACTTCGAGTGCAACACAGCTGTATCCCTTCCGCTTCGTACCCTTATACAACCGCCAATATGCTGTATCTCGTCGGCCTCGGTCTCTCTGACGAGACAGACATCACCGTCAAGGGCCTCGAGGTCGTCAAGAAGGCCTCCAGGGTCTACCTGGAAGCCTACACTAGCATCCTGCTCGTGGACAAGGCCATCTTGGTATGTCCTACTCCAATTTCACCTATGTTCCACTCCTTGGGATCGTCAGACCGGCTAACACGTCAATCACCGGCACAGGAGAGCTACTACGGCCGCGAAGTCGTCATCGCCGACCGCGAAATGGTCGAGTCCAACAGCGACGAGATCCTCCGCGACGCCCAGACCGTCGACGTCGCCTTCCTCGTCGTCGGCGACCCCTTCGGCGCGACCACGCACACCGACCTCGTCCTGCGCGCGCGCGAGCTCGCCATCCCCGTCTCGACCGTCCCCAACGCCTCCATCATGTCCGGCATCGGCGCCACGGGCCTGCAGCTCTACAACTTCGGCCAGACCGTCTCCATGGTCTTCTTCCTCGACAACTGGAAGCCGGCGTCGTTCTACGACCGCATCCGCGAGAACCGCAGCATCGGCCTGCACACGCTCGTGCTGCTCGACATCAAGGTCAAGGAGCAGAGCCTCGAGAACATGGCGCGCGGCCGCAAGATCTACGAGCCGCCGCGGTACATGACGGTCGGGCAGTGCGCGGCGCAGATGCTTGAAATTGAGGAGGAGAAGGGCGAGGGCGTGTACGGGCCGGATAGTCTGGCAGTCGGCGCGGCGAGGGTAGGCGGCAAGACGGAGAAGTTTGTGGCGGGCACGCTGAAGGAGCTGTGCGACACGGATGATATTCTGGGAGGACCGCTGCACAGCATGGTCCTGCTTGGAAGGAGGGCGCATGAGCTTGAGAGGGACTACATTCGCGAGTTTGCGTTCAACAAGGAGACCTTTGACAAGAGCTGGGAGGCGGATTATGGGAAGCAATAGTCATCATTCATGTCCCGTTATACGGGTTGGTTGGTGCTGATTCTTTTCCCTCATTCCCCCAAATGACGCTTCTAATGTACATGCTTTTCATTGACCCTGATTAACGCAATTAAGAGGAAGCCGAGCGGTACTGCTCGATCTCGGAGGACGAGATCTCGCGAAGCTTGTTGACGTGGGCAGGGCTACCGGTCACGATGCCCTCGGCGACCTGGGCAACCTTGCCAACGATGTTGGTGTTGCTGATGGCATACGTGGCACTGACCGTCTTGACGCGGATGACGCCGATACGGGGGTCGTTCTCAGATCCGTCGTGCTTGCCATCGCCGAGGTCACCGAGCCATGCCTTCAGCGAAGAGCTGTAGTGCTTCTTGACGATGGATCGGTCGGTGAGGACGCTGGAGACGCCTGAGATGGAGGCCCAGTCGCCGGAGCTGTTGTAGAAGGCGATGTTGACATGGGGATCGCTGTCAATCTCATCCGTCTTGTGGGACTCTGTGTTGGTGAAGAAGAGCAGGTCGATGCCACCGTTTTCCTGGGTGGCGTTAGTATTTCTGGCGCCACGCAGGAGCATGGGGAAAAAATAAGCTTACTGTAGCTGCAACACCCATGCAGCGGGAGACGAGGGCGCCCGACTTCGCATCTCTGGTCGTCATCATGCCGAACTTGCTCTTGTTGGCGAAGTTGACGAGGTCCTCGACCTTATCCTTGACAGAGACATTGGTGTCCTTGTTGGTGGCCTTGTAGGGGTCGGCGGGCTTGTCGCCAGTGGAGGTGTTGGAGAAAGACATTGTGACTAGTTTGTGGTGTTTGTTGAATTTGTTTGCAGACGAGGTCGATTGAACAGTCGTTCGCAGATGAAGCTTCGTTTGCTGGTGTCGTGAAGGGTTGTATGTGAGAGCAAGATTGACAAGCCGCCCTTTGGACAGCTCCTCCTATTTGAACCCCAATGGCCAAGCTGACCTCATTGCCATAGCTACCATAGCTGCAGAAGGAACGGCCATTTCATCATAGAAGGGCGCGCGTTACGTGACTGCTGCCCCGGCGTTGGGGAGCTTGAGCTGCAATGGGCAAGACATCATGACGTCAAGAGCGGAGGGAGCACCTGCGGTTCCTGCACAAGCTGCACAACGTGCACAAATCGTAGCGGGACGTGGCACGATGGGGGCACCGCGATGGACGCATTTTATGGGGATAATTCATCATTGATCGTCTGTAGTACGTCTTCTAGGCGCTGGTCCAGAACGTGCGCCGGTCGATGTTTGGGCAGTGGCCACAAGTGGGTGACATTTGGGGGTGATGATTTTGAGGGGAAAGCAGCATCACATTGAGAGGTCTGAGCTACCTTCCTATGGATGCAGTTTTCCTGTGCCCAATGACAGGGAGCCGTTCACCGTCGCGTGGTACAGGAATTGCCCATTTGGGGGAGTGACACTCAGCTTGTCGGGGTCTGTGCCTCTCGTCTTTTTTTGTTTTTTTTTTTCCCTTCTGTTTCTTTTTCTGCCCTCTCATTGCTCATGCCAATCATTTTGTGCATGCCTTCGCACGGACATGAGACACAAGACAAGCCAGAGACAGTGACAGCCAGCAGGCTAGGCAATTCGGCCGAGCTTCAGCTTCCGGATTTTATGGACGAGAGGGGTCGTCTGCGAAGACGAAGCGCAGACGAAGCGAAGACCAGACTGGACGCGACGCCCATGTCCGCCGTGACAGCTCCGCGATCCGATCTTGCGATCAAACAGCGATCGTAAGGCATTACGGGAAGCTACATCCATAGAAAAGAGGTTGTACATAATTGGGTCTCTCCCCCGCAATTGTCATGCCCATTGAATTTCGGATGCCAGGCGTGCCAGGGTCAGTTCAAGCTCTCGCACTTTGTAGTAAGTAGTCTGGCGCGGCAGCAACTTGAGTCTAAAAAGGAGCTTCCCGCTGGACCAACGAGCAGAAGTGGCACGCTGTCCGCCAATACGCGACCGGAGCCTTTGATATGGAGAGTTTGCAGAGGTGCAACTATATTGAGCCTTCCGCGATCCTGCAGCATCCACGTACCACACGACCGGCGCCGACTGTGAGGACGACAGGCGAGAGAAGACACCAGCACCAAACAACAAGTCGTCAGATAAGACGCCTCACCCACGCACCCACGCACCCCTGCCTGCCGACCTGCCTGATGGATGGCGGGCTGGGCTGCCCCTCCCCGCCCCCTCCCTCGTCACCATCCGTCCAGACTGTCCCGCTCCGGGCTCCAGGTCCCGGCCAGGTCCAGGTCCAGGCCCCTTCCCTTCGCGCATCCGTGGACACGCATCGTCATTCCCCCATCCCGCTGGGCATCGAAATCTTCAGAGTCATCAATGCAGCTGTGATGCGAGTAATCTTCGGGCAGGTGCAGCCGCCCCACATTGTCGGGAGGTCGCCAACACAATTGGTGCACCGCTGCCCTTGCCTGCCCCGATGCATTGTCAATTCGTGGCAGTCCCTCCAGGCTCGTTCCTTCTCTCTGCACCAGAATCTGCATTTGCACCTCAGGCAGGACGCATTGGCAGGAGGCACAAGGCAGGAGCCATGAGGCAGGAGAAGACAGTCTTAGCCGTAGATGCCGTGGGTGAAGGGAGCATCAAGGCAGGTGGACGGCAGGACTGAGGTAGATGCTCCTGCTCCTGCTCCAGCTCCTGCACCTGCCCTCCCGCATCGCCAGTGCTTGCAGCTTCCCTCCCAGCGGCAGAGCAAGGGAAGGAGCCTAAATGCGAAAGAAGCTCTCATGTCGGGGTTTCGGCGGACGTCGGCACCGTCAAAGCTGAGACGGCTTTTCACTGGACGGGCACTGTACACTTCAGGTAGGTGCCAGCACTTCAGCCAGTGGAGGAAGGAAGGCATTGGGCGGGCTCTTGCTCTTTCTTTGCCCATGCATGCAGATCCGGCCAGCACCAGCGCCTGCCACTGACCACCACCGTCCACTGCCCACCGTTCCGTCCACTGCCCACCTGCCCATTCATCATTCATTGCCTGCAGCCAGACCTTCCGTCGCTTGTCGCTTCCTGCCTTCCTGCCTTCCATTGCCTCCCTCCCCTCCTCTGCCAACAGTCAGTCACAGTCTTTTTTTCCTCGTGATTGCCCGCCTTGCAGCAAACGTTGTCTTTCTCACCACCTTTATCTTTTCCACCTCATCCCACCTTTCGATGCAGAAAAGTCCAGGACTGAACTGCCCCAGTCCGTCTTCGCTCTGCCCGCAATCTCTCGCCCCTGTCGACTGATTCACGGAGTTTACCCGGGACAGCGCGCTGACGGAAATTCCACGACCGATACGACGCCGCGCCGACTCAGGAGAGCGAGAGAGCACCTCACACTTCAATCCGCTCTCTCCTCGCCATCTTTCCGCACTAATTGCCTCCCGTTGGCTTTTTGTCCGACTCCATCCACGACCGTCGTCGGTCACCTGGAATCGTCATCCGCAACTGCCGCTCGATTTTTTTCCATTTTCACGACTCATACGCCTAGTCTCGACTTTCTTTCCTTCTTATCCTTCACTCTCGCCTCTCCGTTTCCTCCATCTTGACTCTGCTTGTCTGACCCTGACCCCCAATCGGCCCCTCCACGAACGTCAGGACGAACGCCCCATCCCACATCCCTCCCAAAACCTTCGTTTCACCTTTCTTCATTGAGCCGTCGGTTGTATCGCAAACACGACTTTGTTCATTCAGCGGTCATACCCTGCCTCATCGAAACTCTGCCCCGAGCTTTCATCGCTGCGAATTTTTTTCACTTCCCGATGAGCTTTTTCGGCGATTGAATTCGACGCCGCTTATTTGACCTGAAAACCTGCAGCGACGCCCAACCTGCCTGCGTCGGCTCCTCTCAATCAACTGCCAAATTTCCACAAACGTCTCATTCGTCACTTTTGTCGGACGAGTTCCGCTTGCATTGGACCCGCAAGCTGACTAACCAATTCAACGTCATTCCAACTTCATACCAGTGACTGCGCCAGCCCTTCACGATGGCGCATCGCGACATGGTTAGTTTATCCTCTATTTTTGCAATGATTCTGCAGTTTATTGACCTGGCTACAGGATGTCGTCATGCCTTGGGAGTGTCGTGATGTGGAGGACCAGGCCGAAGCTCACTTCAATGCACCCCTGCGCAGCAAGAACAAGGCACTTACAGACGAGAATGCCAGGCTCAAGAAGCTGCTTCGCGAGAACGGAATCTCCTGGTCGCCCGTTTCAGCCAACTACCAGAAGCATCACCGCCCCAACGGTCGGCGCACCCGGTCTTCCATCTGCTCCGAGTCTCACGCGTATCCATACCTGCCGACCGAAGTGCTGCTGCGAATTCTGAAGTACTCCTTGACGTCTAACAACCCCATCATTGATCCCTTGTCCAAGCTCAAGCCCGAGAACCTCACTGCTGTGGAGCGTACCCGCGACAATCAAATCGCCATTCACTTCTTGGCTACCTGTAAGGCCATGTACGAGGAGGGAAGCCGCATTCTGTGGAACCAAAACAGCTTTGTCTTCACCAACCCCGATGCAGTCCGCAACTTCGCAGACCTCGACTTCGCCTACCGCAAGAACGTGAAGCACGTCAATTTCCGCATCATAGCACAGTACTTTGACGACAAGAGGCGGAAGCATAAGCTCGACCGGTCCTACCATCCGTCTCTCAAGAATGACGTAACTCTTCGGACTATTCCCCGTGTCAACGAGCACACCTACGCCCGTGCCGGCTTCCGCTGCTACACATGGGGCCAGGTGACAGATTTCTTGCGTGCCCTTCGCGCCCCGTACGACCCCAAGCACGACAAGAAGCTTGTTCGACCTCGGCTGTTCCCCAACCTCGAATCGCTCCGCATCGACCTCGTCAACTTCATGGACGACTTTCTGCCAATGCCTGGTAGCGACCTCCACGACATGGCGTCGCATGAGCTGGGATGCTCGCTCAACGAGTTGCAAGTGACTGGATTGCCGATAGATGACGCGGGCAGCAAGGCGACAGCGGAGCTTACCGGACTGCTCAGAGACGAGGGTCTTTTCTTGGCCGGCTTGCCTTCATTCGTCCAGCTGAAGAACAACTTCAAGGCCCTCTCTGGCATCTCCAGCTGCGCGCGTGTTGTGAGGGCTTGGAAGACGCTGAAGCCCAAGAAGACTGAAGGAGACGCTGACGATCACGACTCGGACTCGGACTTGGACTTTGACGACCACCATCACCCCCGTGAGCCCATCATGCCTCCTGCGCCACGGGAAACGGGTCACCCAAAGTCAACTCCTAGCCGCAAGGATCTCACGATCTGGAAGCGAGTCCCTAAGACTAGAGACGGAGACGAGCGCCAGTGGACTGAGTTCTGTCGTAGCAGCGGCTACCCCATGGAGGACGTCGAGGAGTACATGAGTGACGACGAGCTTGGTGTCTGCCCTTGCTGCGGAGAGCCCCATCCTAGTTTGTTGGAGCTTCTCGAGATGGAGGGCGACGATGATGACGAGCTTTGAAAGATTGGGTGAAAAAGGGGGCGTTGTATCTGATCTCGACCGGGGCGAACACTTGCACATCATGGCACGGAGTAACATGGACTGATTGGCTTTGGAAGAACTATGACTATGAATTTCAGCAGGTAGGTCACGGTTCTCGGAAGGAAAAGCTCACGGAGTTGTGTTGCTCAGGTCATGAGATTATGATACCACATTCTGCTAGGAGCACATAGATACCACTTGTAATGAAACCCAGAGGTTACCTCTGTACGCATCGAATCAACCTGTCGTTCATTTCCTAAACAATGTCAGCTTTCTTCATCTGCTGAGAACTTACCTATACTTTCGCAGACTGCCCAGTAGTCGCCTCTTTTCCCGTATCTCAGTCTCCAAGTCCTCCAACGTATCCAGCAGCTTGTCGATATCCGTCTGAGCTTCAGAGAACACGTCCCGGAGCTTGAACAAATCCCAGTCCGAGCAGACTTCATACTTGTCAACCTCCAACAGTTTCCTCCTTCGCCTCCGGTAGCCATCAACCCGCGGCGCATACAAATCAAGAAAGCCCGCGCCGGCATCCACGCCGCCCCATCGCCCCCTCTCACGCCGCTTCGCATCCTCGATATCACGGTTCACATCATGGACACGTCTCTCTACCTCGATCAGGTGCGCCTGTAATCTCTCTATATCCTGGCATGTCGCGGCGATCATGGCGCGGAGCTTCCACGGGTCCCACTCCGCGTCAATGTCGGCCTGCGCGACGCGGAGGGGCTGATGGGGTGGCCGCGGGAGGGCGGCGGGGTTGAAGGTGGCGTCCCAGTCGCGGGAGAGGTCGGTGGGCGAGAGGAGGGGCTGGGCGGACTCGTAGTCGGAGAGGAGGCGGTGGAGGCGTAGGAGGAAGGGGGTGAGGGAGATGGAGGGACCGGTGAGGGAGTGGTAGGTTGCGACGCCGGCGGTGGGGAAGGGG